>NC_134364.1:89391540-89691540 GCF_048569485.1 Anomaloglossus baeobatrachus | reverse complement strand
GCTGCCATGTCATTAAGGGTGGAAGACGCAAACGTATCCACCTTCAAAAAGTATTTGTAGACGAGACATCATCCGCGCTGCTCACTCCCTGTTATATCATGGTTAAAGGGGTTGTACAAAATGAGAACTAAGATGGCTGCCCCCTTTCAGACACAGCTCCACACTCTGATCATGGATTGTGCTGACGTGAATGGAGCTAAGCGGCAATATCACGCATGACCCATCATCAAAAAGGAGGCAGACATGTTTTGGCAGTAGTAGGGAAAAAAAAATCCTGATAAATGGAAACCATCAGCAAGTATGTGAATACTGTTGATCTCACAGAGGAATGTCCAGACTGGTGACAACCCCATAAGGCCCTGTCATGGCTGCCTACGATTGTTGCCACAGCATGTAGAGGGCAGTCCTGGTTACAAAATCTGAGCAGACGAGGACAAGTCCTTACCGGTCCGTCACTTTAACAGTTTGCCCGAGGCCAAACACACCTGTGAGAAACTCGCGTCTGAGTAATGTAGGTATATGTGTACAGTAATTAAAGGGACAGTGAGCAGGACATGGACGGCTTAGAGGTGACATTTTTAGGGCCTTGTAAAAATCCCGTGTTTATATACTGTCAGACTTGTTAATGTAACAAGGAGGTAATCTCCAGTCATTACCGAATCCAACAAAGTCCACATAAATAATCCACCTGCAGTTTAGCTCCGCCCCCCGGACTCCTCTTCTCCTCAGACACATTAAGGGCTTATGCGCACGTAACTGCTGAATATTCTGCAGTGATTTGACAGCACATGTGCGCTTCAAACCGCTGCAGAAACACTACGTAACGGATGCAGTATTTTTGTTATAAAAAAGCTGATTTGATGCGCTCTGGCTGCTGCCCCCACCATAGACAGAGCGGGAGCTCATCATTAGCGCACGGAATAAGTGACATGCTCATTTTATGAACGCACGGATTTGGGTCAAAATTTTAGCACCCAAATCGCTGCGTTCATAAAAGCATCGTGCGCAAGTGTCATGCATAGATTGTGCTGGGGACGCAGGATGCATGCATTTACGGTGCAGTGCAATACGCAGCGTAAATGCATGCAATTATGCAACGTGCGCATGAGCCCTAAACCAGGTTTTGGGTACTGTTTTCTCACCTAAGTATGGGGCTCTTCACATGAACCCTTGCCAAATCTCAGAATCTTGACAAAATCAAATTTAATTTTTAAAAGGTGCAACAAAATATTGCAAGCCACAACCACTTCATGTGGAACACCACCCCATTACTACATCTACGTCCTGCTGGACTTTAATATATGCACCACAGCCTAAAACAAAAGATACAGTACAGTAAGATACAGATATTCCTATGAGTCAATGGTCCAGGTACTCTCTCCCTGCCATCCCTCTTTATCTTGTGTCAGATAGTAGTCCTACATATTGAAGTGACACAATATACACAGAAAGATCGTGAAGAGTATCAGTGTTCATAGGGGGAGAGTACAGATGTTTCCATGAGCCAATGGTCCAGGCACTCTCTCCTTGCTATTCCTTTTTATCTTACGTGAGATAGTAGTCCTACATAGTGAAGTGACACAATATAGATAGAAACATCATAAAGAGTATCACACAGGGGAAAGGTGCAGAAGCCTCCATGAGTCAATGGTTCAGGTACACTCTCCCTGCCATTCCACCTTATGGAAACATTATCTTATGTAAGATAGTAGTCCTATATAGTAAAGTGACATAATATACATAGATACACCGTGAAGAGTATCAGTACTTATAGGGGACACATAGTTCTATGAGTCATGGTTCAGGTACGCTCTCCCCGCCATTCCCCCCTAGTACTATATATATCTATATAAAATCAACACTGTCATGAACTGTATAGGGGAAATGACAGGGCGAAAGTACCTGAACCATTAACTCATTGTAACATCTGCATTCTCTTATGGATGCTGAATATATTACTGATGCCTCTATGTATGTCAGTAATTGTACTGTGCTAATAACAGCACTACACCATTTAAAGTTGTTTCCATAGGAGGGAAATGGCAGGGAGAAAGTACCTGAACCACCGACTCAAACCTACACCTGTATCTTACTTTAAGACATTATCAGCTACTTCAGCCTTCACACACATAGCACCATACATGAAGGGATGAGTGGGGAAGAGATAGTGATATATACGATATAGGAACTATAGATGTCACCACAGGCCCCGATACAAATGAATGCTCCCTATTCAGTCACCAAGATACTATGGTTTATTTCAGGTCCAAGGAGAGGCTGCAGCCATCTTTCTTATGGCATGTACATGAGGGACGAGACAGAAGACCACTCACCTTTGGTGCGGAGATCCCGGCTTACCGTCCGTGTCCATCTTTATAAATAGATGTGTGATAGTTGTGAGTGAGGTTTTCTCATCGCCCAGCCTCATTATGCAGGGAATACACGCCTATCACAAACCAGTTCTTCCACCTCTCAGACCGGCATCAGTTTTTTTTCTTCCCTGTCAATTCAGCTGAGTTTTTATTTTTCTTCTCACATCCCTCCCCACCTCCATGACAAGTTGCATGGGGATTAATACTTATGCAACAGCCCTACATAGCCCAAAAACAATCACTAAAAGTTTCTTGACAAAGTAGTACCAGATTCCCTAACTTCCACTCCATGGTCGACAAGACTAGAAATGTTTGTAGTCCCCTGCTGCTGACCGCAGTGTCCAGACTAACAAGAGACAGCTCTGTCTTGATCACAGAAGCACATTCCAGCATTAGCGGAAACTCCAATATAATTTTTCTTGACGTGTTTGCAGTTGTTAAAGGGATGCTCCAAGAAGGGCCCCCATCCCATATTTCAAACAGCTTTAAAATTACACAGCTGCAGAGAACTGTGTCTCAACCGACATAGCACCTGTACTGCAAACACAAGTATCTCATAAAGGGACCCTATCAGCACAGGATGACTGTTCACACCGAGTAGAGGCACTTATATCATGGCGGGGATAATAATTGACATACACCTTCGCACCTGCTTGTTTTCCCCTCAATCTGGATCCTCCCCACTTCTGTGATTGACAGCTCTGGCTTCATAGAACCAGAGAAGGGAGGAGATGGATCAAAAACCAGCAGGTGGGCAGTTGTATTTAAATAATTAGTCTACACTATGACACCCAAGCACCCATACTTAGTATTATCAGTCATCCTATGCTGATATATTTATTTTCTTATCACTGTCCTTTTTCTATATCTTCTGGACTGATGGAGAATACAGGATTTTATTTTTCTTCTGCATCATTCCTCTGTGCACCATTATCTGAGATTTATTTCTTCTCCTGTCACAGCCCTGCTCCAGCATGTGTGCTTACGATACAGCTCCTCTTTCACTTGAGACATGGCTATTGATAGCTGCTTTTTATCAGACTGATGCGAGATAAGGACAGGTTGCTGCTTGAATTATGTGAAGGAGGCTCATCTGCCTGCTTCAGATGATGCTGACCTGTGTTGCTTGTGGACGTCGATGCTATGTGTAATATAGTACACTATAAAACAGGTGTAATGAAATCACAACTCCAGACACAACAGGGAGGAAGTATTAATTTAATAAACATTACATCCAGAGTCTCAAAATCAGGCATAGAAAGAAGCAAAAACAAAGGATGTACAGATGATATCTGATGTCAATGCTTTGTGGTACTGATCGTTTACACATATGATAAATGATGCATGCTGTGCAATCCTTCTGAAAGTGTAGTAAAAAGAAAAACAGTCGAGTCCAGTTCTGTGAGGGATTTCCCTTCCATACAAATTTTATTTACATCATATTACAATTCAGTGATGTCACTAACAGTAGGTGGAGCCATGACTACAAAGGATATGTTATTTTAGATAGAGTTGCCCTTTAAGTTACACCATATTTGATTGTCGCACCTTGGTACCTCCCATTGATACCGCATTTATAACAGGCGTCCCATAAAGTACAAATACACAAGCCTATAGGCCTTTCGCATATTTAATCCAAAGTGCAACAGTCCACAAATGACCTCCTAGATGTTGTGCACCTCGACCATGACGATCATCCCAAATACTCCTCGAGCCCCAATATGACCAGTCTAAAGAGCGCTCCCCAGTCTTCTTCTATGAGGTGAATTCTCCTTTAAGAGGTTTTTGGGCTCTTTTTCTACTCCATCACCAAACAGACGCCATTTTGAAACAAAACTAAGTCCCTAATGACCACCTTGTTTCTTCTATGTCTCAGGCAAAAACAAGGACACCTACAGCAGTTCTACTGTGTGAGGACCCCAACATTCAGCACCTCGTATCTCAGCTTCTTGAATCACCGTGAATCTGGATTTTTAGAGGTGGGATGCTGGGGTGATAGGCAGTCATGTCCCAATTTTCCAGTTTTAAATGGAGTAATCCTTGGCCTTCCTCATATATTTAATATATCCCCTTTATATAAGAGCAGGACCTCAATTTCCCAGGAATCACAGCTCAGTTAACTTATTAATATTAGTTTGTTTTCATCAAAATTTGTTTTCCTCAATAATAAATAATACTTCTATCAGGCTGTGGACATATAATGCCGCCATCATCCAGTTCAATCATTTTCTTCCTCTTCTATCTGGCAATAGCTGACTTTTTTTGCACTGCTCCACCAGCCAATCAAATTTAAACACCTGTCTTCGTTGCCCACGAAAACCAATCACAGTACAGCTTCCTTTTTAACACAAAACGAAAGCTGACTTGTGATTGGTTGCTATGGGCAACTAAGGTTTGTTGTTTTTAGACACTTCCGGCGGCCATTTTGATTACGTCAAGTACCATATTAGAAACTTATTCGCTCTACAAAATGGCTCCCTCTATAGAATGTTAAGTATTAGATAATAAATATTCCACTTCAAAAAGGAGTCTTATTACATGCGCCATTTTTACTTCATAAATGTTATTTCTGTTGAGTCGCATAATATAAAGCGCTCCCAGAATCCACTTCTGTCACAAGCAAACAGACAATGTTAGGAACATTTTTCCTTAAAGTTACTTCCCGACCTGAGGTAATTCACACATAACAGAACCCGAGCCTGCGACATCTAAAAATTTCCAAATTTGACAAGTATCAAAAATAAAAATTGCATTGCTGTCTGACGAGTACCTTGATTTTTTTTTTATCCTTTTACTGAAAAAAAAAAAAAATCTTTATTTGCATTTTAAAGGAGTTTGGGACCTTGTCATTGGTTTCCAGTCGTGGAATTTACGTCAGAAGCTACCACAGTGATGCGGTTAATCCGCTCTAAAATGGCTTCCGCAGTCAATTTTGGCAGCCCCCGATCAAGGGGACAACCTTCCACCAGACTGTTCATAGGGGTCGGAGGGAAGGAGTTGTCCTCGTCCAGTCCATCCTCCATCTGTCTTCTGAAACTGGTGCCGAACCCTTTAACCTTCATTCCGTCTCCGCCACAAACGTCCGGGTTGTCCGGCTGCTCCTCGGGATCTTCGTGTTGCCCGTTGCTCTCTGAATTCTCTTCCACATGAAGATCTGTAAATTCATTATGTCTCTTACAGTCCTCGGCCTCCCGGAAAGTCTGCATGGGTCGGCCGCCGCACTCCTCGATGTCCCTTTTCTTTAAGAAATCCTTCAGGATGGGCAGGACTTTCTTGCGTGAAGCGGCAGTGTTGCCTTGGCTGTAGACCGTTACGTGTTTACAAGAAGGGAGGGTTATAGGGGACAGCTCCAAAGATGGCGTTGTGGCTTCCTCCAAAACACTACTCACCTAATGCAGAAAACATAAAATAAATTAAAAAAAAAATCATAGCGACATACATATATTATATTTATTTTTACATATATATACATATACATACATTGTGTGTATATATATATATATATATATATATATATATATATATATATATATATATATATATATATATATATATATATATACATACATACATACATACATACATACATACATACATACACACACATATACATACATATATACATACATACATACATACATATATATATATATATACACACACACACACATACATGTCTGTATAATATATGTGTGTGTATCCATGTATGTGTGATATATATATATTATATATATATTATATATATTACACGTATGTATGGGTATGTACAGTTAGGTCCAGAAATATTTGGACAGTGACACAATTTTCGCGAGTTGGGCTCTGCATGCCACCACATTGGATTTGAAATGAAATCTCTACAACAGAATTCAAGTGCAGATTGTAACGTTTAATTTGAAGGTTTGAACAAAAATATCTGATAGAAATTGTAGGAATTGTACACATTTCTTTACAAACACTCCACATTTTAGGAGGTCAAAAGTAATTGGACAAATAAACCAAACCCAAACAAAATATTTTTATTTTCAATATTTTGTTGCGAATCCTTTGGAGGCAATCACTGCCTTAAGTCTGGAACCCATGGACATCACCAAACGCTGGGTTTCCTCCTTCTTAATGCTTTGCCAGGCCTTTACAGACGCAGCCTTCAGGTCTTGCTTGTTTGTGGGTCTTTCCGTCTTAAGTCTGGATTTGAGCAAGTGAAATGCATGCTCAATTGGGTTAAGATCTGGTGATTGTCTTGGCCATTGCAGAATGTTCCACTTTTTTGCACTCATGAACTCCTGGGTAGCTTTGGCTGTATGCTTGTGGTCATTGTCCATCTGTACTATGAAGCGCCGTCCGATCAACTTTGCGGCATTTGGCTGAATCTGGGCTGAAAGTATATCCCGGTACACTTCAGAATTCATCCGGCTACTCTTGTCTGCTCTTATGTCATCAATAAACACAAGTGACCCAGTGCCATTGAAAGCCATGCATGCCCATGCCATCACGTTGCCTCCACCATGTTTTACAGAGGATGTGGTGTGCCTTGGATCATGTGCCGTTCCCTTTCTTCATCAAACTTTTTTCTTCCCATCATTCTGGTACAGGTTGATCTTGGTCTCATCTGTCCATAGAATACTTTTCCAGAACTGAGCTGGCTTCATGAGGTGTTTTTCAGCAAATTTAACTCTGGCCTGTCTATTTTTGGAATTGATGAATGGTTTGCATCTAGATGTGAACCCTTTGTATTTACTTTCATGGAGTCTTCTCTTTACTGTTGACTTAGAGACAGATACACCTACTTCACTGAGAGTGTTCTGGACTTCAGTTGATGTTGTGAACGGGTTCTTCTTCACCAAAGAAAGTATGCGGCGATCATCCACCACTGTTGTCATCCGTGGACGCCCAGGCCTTTTTGAGTTCCCAAGCTCACCAGTCAATTCCTTTTTTCTCAGAATGTACCCGACTGTTGATTTTGCTAGTCCAAGCATGTCTGCTATCTCTCTGATGGATTTTTCTTTTTTTTCAGCCTCAGGATGTTCTGCTTCACCTCAATTGAGAGTTCCTTAGACCGCATGTTGTCTGGTCACAGCAACAGCTTCCAAATGCAAAACCACACACCTGTAATCAACCCCAGACCTTTTAACTACTTCATTTTTTTTTTTTTTATCATCAAGGTTTTTATTGAGTTTTCAGAAAAATACAAACTTCTCATACAACAACATCAAGAACAGGAGCATTGAGTAGCAAGAGGTGGAATAGCCTCGAGCCATTATCAGAATATCAATCTGGGACATTAAATACCCCTTACAACAACAACCTGAACATAGGAGCAGGGAGGGAGGGGGGAAAGAGAGGGGGTGGGGGAAGCAGCTCTACAAGACATTCTTAGGCATAATCAATTTATTTATGGTGTAGGTGTCGGTATCTGGGGGAGGGCCGTTGCATAAAGGGAAGTGGCCCACGGGTGCCATTGTTTAAGTCTCGCCGTTCTCTTCTCTAGGTTGGGGGCCAAGTTGGTTTCGTATAGCCAGTGTAGGTTGATCCTCTCAATTAGATCTCTTTTTGTAGGGGGGCTCACCGACCTCCACTTGTATGCCACACAGTACCTGCCAGCTATGAGAATGTGAGAAATGATGTTTTTTAAAAGATCCGGGATCCCATCTAAGCCAATGTGTAGCACCGCTAAGGTTGGGTTTGGAGAAAGGCGGAGACTAGTAACCTCATGGATTAGATTGAGCACCTCCTGCCAGAAGTTAGATAACTTAGGGCAAAACCACCACATATGACATAAGGTGCCCCTGTGGTTGCAGCCCCTCCAGCACAGTGGTGACACATGTGGGGAAAAAGAAGCCAGTTTAGTAGGGGAGTTGTACCACCTCAGATGAACCTTTTTTAATTGCTCTATATGATTGAGACAAGAAGAGAACTTGTGGATCCATTTTGAGGCCGCGAACCATTCTTGCGGCGGAAGCGGAGAAGCTAGATCTTTTTCCCATTTGAGCATATACGGCAATTGTTTGTCCGGTTGTGGGGAGTTTAGCATATTATGGATATATGAAAGGCCTTTGATTTTGCTATTTTGAAAGAATTTTTTAATTGAGGCGTGGTCAGCTGTCGTGGGAGCCGGGAGATGAGGAGCGGACTGAAGAAAGTGACGTATTTGAAAAAACTGGAATAGACTGTGTCGGGGAAGGTTAAATTTATCACACATTTCTGAGTACGGGAGTAGGATGCCTTCTCTATAGAGATCTGCTAGGGTGATTGGACCTCCACGTGTCCAGGCGGCAAGATTCAAGTTCGGAATGAAGGCTTCTAGCGATCTAAGGGGAATGCTGGGACCTAAAGCATGTGACACTGGCTTGCTCCACAAGGACCAAGCTTTCTTTAGAGCTGCTGTGGTGGGTAGAAGATCGCCGGGGGGCGAAGGGGTTAGGAGCAGGGAGTCTATGAATTGTTTAGGGGAGTGGACCTGTGCCCAGGTGTACTCAATCTGTAACCATCTTAAGTCTGAATCATTCCTCCACCAATCTCGAGCCGGTTCCAGGATAGCGGCTCTGTGGTATGTTAGAATATTAGGAATACCCATTCCTCCACCACTTAACGGGGCATGCATGCATCTCAGGGCTATTCTAGGTTTTTTCCCAGCCCATATAAATGTACTCATTAGCGAATGAATTTTGGTGAGATACCGTTGCGGAATTGTTAGGGGCAGGCACCGAAGTAAGTAGATAATTTTTGGGAGGCAGATCATTTTAAAGGTCTGCATTCTCGCCACCCAAGAGAGCGGGAGAAGAGAAAGGCGAGTAAGTTCTCTATCCAGTGAGGTGTGCAGGGTCAGCAGATTTTTCCGGATCACGGAGTGTAGCGGGGCCAGTATAATACCCAGGTAGGGGATACCCTCGTCTTCCCATTTGAAAGGGTAAAGATGAGAAAGAGTGGCTCTAGTTGAGGCGGGCAGGAAGAGCGGAAAAATTAAGGACTTGGTAATATTAAGCTTGTAATACGAGACTTGAGCGAAGGAGGACAGGATCTCCATTACGTGTTTTAGGGACACCTCTACATTAGTGCAGGATAAAATCACATCATCCGCATATGATGATCCGCACATCATCACATCACATCACATCATCAGAATCACATCATCCGCACGACTGATCACATGGTTTGTACTTCCCACTCGAATCCCCGAGATCCGAGGGCATTCACGGATAGTCTGCGCCAGAGGCTCTATAGCAAGGGCATAGATGATAGGGGAGAGCGGACACCCCTGGCGTGTCCCATTGGATAATTCAAAACTCCGAGATATAAATCCGGATGCCAGAACTTTGGCGTTAGGGTTAGAGTATAGTGCCATTATGGCGGTAAGTATGGGGCCTTCAAATCCAAACTTGGCCAGTACAGATTTCAGATATCCCCAGTGCACCCTGTCAAACGCCTTCTCTGCGTCCAAGGACAGGAATACACTGGGGATTTTCCTCCCCTCAGCCACCGCAATCAGGTCCAGCATACGTCTCGTCCCATCTTTCGCCTGCCTCCCCGCCACAAACCCCACTTGATCCGGGGAAATCAGTGATGGAAGGACTTTATGTATTGTAGCTGAGATTATTTTGGCGTACAATTTTAAGTCGCAGTTTAGGAGGGATATTGGCCTGAAGTTTCCTGGTGATGTAGGGGGTTTTCCTGGCTTTGGCAGGGTAGTTATAATGGCCTCTAGATTATTTGGTGAAATATCTGCTGTGGCTCGCCAAGAGGAGAAAAGTCTCAGGAGGAAAGGAGACAGGGTTTCAGTGAATTGCCTATAATAGGAGTTAGTGAGGCCGTCTGGGCCTGGAGCTGAATTTCTTTTGGCTGTGATCACCGCCTGGCGAACCTCTTCCAGGGAGAAAGGGGAATTTAGTTGCTCTAGATGTACTGTAGATAACCGAGGAAGATTAATATTGTTTAAGAAGGAATTAATTGCCGATTGGGTAGGCTTTGGGGCAGTGGGGTCATTTTTAAGGTTGTAGAGAGACTGATAAAAATCAGCGAATGCATTGGCTATTTCCGTTGGGTTGCGTATTGTGGCATTAGAACCCGTCACGAGGTATTCAATTTTGTTTTGCATTTCTCGTTTTTTAACCCTCCTGGCTAGTAAGGCACCCGCCCTGTCACCCATCATATAGTACCGCTGTTTGAGGGATCTTAAATTTTTCTCATAGTCTACCATCAGCAATTGGCGGAGCTGTGTTCTTAGTTTCCTGAGTTCGTCAGATGTTGACATGTTTGGGGCAGATTTATTGTGGGCTTCTAAAAGCGCTATGTGGGACAGTAGAGCTTTGGAAGTTGCCTGACGCCTCCTTTTCTCCCTAGTGGCAATTTTGATGAATGACCCCCTAATAAAGGCCTTGTGTGCAGACCATAGCGTTTCCTCTGTCACCTCCTTGTTGTCATTAAATTTAAAAAACTCTGCGAGGTCGGCCTGCAACTCCTCAGAGATTTGTCTACAGGCCAGGAGGGAGTCATTCATGCGCCACCGGGTAAAAACGGGCGTGCGACTTTGCTCCTGGACTGTCAGGTATATGGGGGCATGGTCCGACCAAGCTATAAGTCCAATTTTTGAATCTGAGCAATCCAAAATAAGTGAGCTTTCAACCAGAAAGTAGTCCAATCTGCTGTATGAGGTGAACCGAGGTGAGAAGAATGTGTAGTCCCTCTCATTTGCATGTTGGTATCTCCATATATCATGGAGATGCCTTTCTGAAATTATTGTGCTCATTTCCTTCCTCTTTACAGCAGTATTGGAGCAATCCAGAGTGCTGGACATTAACATGTTAAAATCCCCGCAGATTATTTGCTTACCCTCTGTAACGGATGAAAGCTTGGAAAGAAACCTCCGCAGAAAGCTGATCTGACCAGAGTTGGGGGCGTAAAGGGTTGCAATAGTATACTTAGATCCATTTATGGAGCAATTAATAATGGCGTATCTACCTTCAGGGTCTAAATGTTGGGAATGTAGTGTGAACGCAACAGTATTTTTTACACAAATGAATACTCCAGCCTTTTTTTTTTTCCCACAAGCCAGCAGTATGAAAGGAAATTTAATCACACAAAAATCTGTTATAGGTATACAGATATTAAAGAAGCTCAAAGAAGCCAGAATTACTAAAAATATATTTTTTATTCATAATTTATTAAAATTCATATATGAAAAAACTCCACTATATAGTACCCTAGGACTAGGTTAAACAGGTCAGAAAGTTTCACCAATGGTTCTACATTTAACGTATAAATTCAAGGATTCATAGTGCCCTATAGTTGATTATACATATATAAGGCTACAATGAAAATTCAAACCTGCTTTTTTCAAATGCAGAAACCATTACATAAAACATCATCATAGTAGCATACTATATGGTAACCAATAACTAGGTGCAAAATACCATAACTCAATTTTCTAAGTCCCTGAGGAATTCCCAGTTAACATTAGTATCCTGCTATGTGGACATGTGACCGGAGTACCATAACCATAAGGTTATCCCATAATACACCACATAGCTAATCAATAGGAATAGTAACCCCCAACCCCTCAGGGAAACCAATAGTATGCAATTTACCTATTAGAGACCTGATGTCCGCGTCCTGCGACCCCAACACGTGTTTCGCCTTTTCTTCTTCAGGGGGCGTGTAAGTAAGACACTATTGATTAGCTATGTGGTGTATTATGGGATAACCTTATGGTTATGGTACTCCGGTCACATGTCCACATAGCAGGATACTAATGTTAACTGGGAATTCCTCAGGGACTTAGAAAATTGAGTTATGGTATTTTGCACCTAGTTATTGGTTACCATATAGTATGCTACTATGATGATGTTTTATGTAATGGTTTCTGCATTTGAAAAAAGCAGGTTTGAATTTTCATTGTAGCCTTATATATGTATAATCAACTATAGGGCACTATGAATCCTTGAATTTATACGTTAAATGTAGAACCATTGGTGAAACTTTCTGACCTGTTTAACCTAGTCCTAGGGTACTATATAGTGGAGTTTTTTCATATATGAATTTTAATAAATTATGAATAAAAAATATATTTTTAGTAATTCTGGCTTCTTTGAGCTTCTTTAATATCTGTATACCTATAACAGATTTTTGTGTGATTTAATTGAAATAGAAGCTTTACCACAGTGGTGGTGGAAGTATGTTATAGTAGGCAAAACGTGTGAATTATTGAAAGGAAATTTAGCATTATTTAACCTGTGCGAGTCCCCTTGGAGGAGATGAGACTCTTGACCACAAATCACGTCACATTTGGATTTAACCACTTCCCGCCAAAACATGGATCTCTTGGCCGGCGAGTTCAGGCCCCTAACATTTATAGACA
This sequence comes from Anomaloglossus baeobatrachus, assembly GCF_048569485.1. Lineage (NCBI taxonomy): Eukaryota > Metazoa > Chordata > Amphibia > Anura > Aromobatidae > Anomaloglossus > Anomaloglossus baeobatrachus. The sequence goes on along the minus strand of NC_134364.1, from coordinate 89,678,820 downwards.
TACAGTTCAATACCATTGTACATGAAAAAAAGTCTCTTGCCTAGAGCTGCGGGGGGAGAAAGGAAGGTTAGGCAGGAAAGAGGTAACACTGACAACATTAACATTACTGATGTAGGGAGCATCAGTCCACATAGAAAAAAGCCCAAAAAGGGGGCCTGCGGTATGGTGGAAATGTACCGCCATGGGGGCTCAGGGTCCTGGTTGAACAGAACCAGCGGACCTTAAAAGTAGCAACTAAGTCTCAGCCGCGACTCAGACATATCACATAACTCACGCGACGGACCAATCTTCATTCACTTTATCCCTTTGGGATGATCCTGTGGCTCTTGGAGATCTGGCCGGGAGATTTGCCATGTTCCATGAGGATAGGAGCTTTGCCAACTGTTGTGGGGAATGGCAGACGTGGGTGTTTCCTGCACGGAAAAGCAGGATCTTTACAGGGAAACCCCATCTATAGGATATAGCTTCATCCCTGGGAATTTTGGTATAAGGGGCAAATTCCCTCCTTTTTGCCAGGGTTCCTGCAGACAGATCCGGAAAAATGGACAGGTGCCGGAATTGCTCAGACAGAGGCGGCCTCCTTCTCAGGGCTTGCAGCAGGGCTTCTTTGGTCTTGTAAAAGTGCAGGCGAGCCAAAGTGTCCCGGGGGGCATCAGCACTGAGGGATTTAGGCTTAGGGACTCTGTGTATTCTGTCCACCAGGAAATCAGTTGCAGACAGGTCTGGGAGCAGCTCCTGCAGCAAGGAGCCTAGAAAGCTCTGCAGCCCCTTGTCTGGTATGGCCTCTGGAATTCCTCTGATTCTTATGTTGTTTCTGCGGGACCTGTCCTCTAAATCCAAGACCTTGGTATGGAGCTTTTGCACTTGTTCCTCCAGTGCTGCATTAGCATCAATGAGGCTATTGTGTGACTTTGTCAGCTCCTGCATTTTAGTTTCAATGTGTGCTGTGCGACTGCCTATGGCAGTGATATCTCCCCTCAGCTCAGCCACCATATCTTTCCAATCCTGCTGCAGTGATGAGCGGAGGGCACTGAGCAGTTTCTGCATGGTACCTTTGGTAAGCGGTATATCTGCAGCGTCTGTGTCCAAGTCTGGGCCTGCTGTGGATCCCCTCCTGGATGAGCGTGAGGAAGCTGTGGAGGAGGATGCTGCTGCCATTTTCCCTCGTCCCGTGCTGGAGAAGAAGTCTGTAACTTTCGCCGGGGACGGCTTCTTCTGGGACTTTCCCCTTGGCATGCCACGTTCCTGGGTACCTCCGCAGCACTTTCCCCCCGTGTGCAGAGAGATTGGTGCCACTGGTGAGCCGCAGTGAGCCGGTTAGGAGTCGAGGTGGCTGGAGCTCAGCAGCTAGGTGACCGGTGCCATTAGCAAGCAGGCCACGCCCCCCCTTAACTACTTCATTGATTACAGGTTAACGAGGGAGACGCCTTCAGAGTTAATTGCAGCCCTTAGAGTCCCTTGTCCAATTACTTTTGGTCCCTTGAAAAAGAGGAGGCTATGCATTACAGAGCTATGATTCCTAAACCCTTTCTCCGATTTGGATGTGAAAACTCTCATATTGCAGCTGGGAGTGTGCACTTTCAGCCCATATTATATATATAATTGTATTTCTGAACATGTTTTTGTAAACAGCTAAAATAACAAAACTTGTGTCACTGTCCAAATATTTCTGGACCTAACTGTATAATGTATGTGTATATATGTATGTGTGTTATATTATATATATATATATATATATATATATATATATATATAAAACTATACACACACACATACTTGTACATACATATACACACACACATATATATATATATATATATATATATATATATATATATATAATGTGTGTATATGTATGTACAAGTATGTGTGTGTCTGTATAGTTATATGTATATATATATATATATATATATATATATATATATTACACGTATGTATAATGTATGTGTATATATGTATGTGTTATATATATATATATATAACACATACATATATACACATACATTATACATACGTGTAATATATATATTATATATACACATATATACACACACACACACATATAAGCATATACATACATACACACACACACACACACTCACATATATATTTCATACACAGATATAGATATATATCTCAAATGTATTTTTTTTGCTGTTAAATTATTTACCAACTTTACAAAAAGGGTATTATTGGACAGAGCTTAATCCTTTTTAAAAATTTCCAGCCATTCTTGAGAAGTGAACACTTATTTACAAATAGTTGCCTTTGTTACAGACCACCACTGCGAGACAACGGAATATATGAAATGCTTACAAGCTCTTCTCCACCGAGCTTGTGAGCCCTACCGTTCCCTTTTAATCAATCAGTGTTTACAAGCTAAACAGCAGAGGTGGTCGGTCTCTTAGGCAACGAGCTGGAAACAAAAGTGTAATCTCAAAATCTGTAAATTTTAATAATCAGTATGTATAAAACCCAATATTTTTGTAAAAATCTTTAATTATCTAAAAATTACAGGTCTCAAGACAAGGCTGCGACAAATGTATCTTAATTTATGGTTTTTAAATTACGAAAGTAATTGCACCCCCCCCCCCAAAAAAAAATAAAAAAAATTGATGTTTCTTGAAAGAATTAAAGATACAGGAGGCGCAGTGATCAGCTGACCACCATGGGTTTTGATCCTCAAGATGAACCCCCCAAAACACAGCCAGCTATGCACTTCTCCCCACAGTGGCCACTACAGGGGATATGTGATATTATACTCTGACCGATCAGATAAATACCATAATGGCTCATGGAGGGGAGGATTAAAGGGGTCTTCCTTCCCATCTAGGACATGGCCGCGCCTCGTCAGGACATATACTAATGCGGGTGTCACACGAGACGATCTATCGTGCGATATGTCGTCGGGGTCACTGTTTTCGTGACACACATCCGGCATAGTTTGCGACGTCGTTTCATGTGACACCTCTGAGCGACTCTGAACGTTCGCAAATCGGTTACAAATCGTGTATATCGTTGACACGTCGCTCATTTTTAAAAAAGTCGTTTATTTTTCTTTGTTCTGGTTGTTCATCGTACCCGGGGCAGCACACATCGCTCAGTGTGACACCCCGGGAACGATGAACACAGCTTACCTGCGTCCCGCGGCTCCCGCCGGCTATGCGGAAAGAAGGAGGTGGGCGGGATGTTACGTCCCGCTCATCTCCGCTTCTATTGGCCGGCCGCTGTGTTACGTCGCTGTGACACCGAACGTCCCTCCCCCTTCAGGAAGTGGATGTTCGCCGCCCACAGCGACATCGCTCAGCAGGTAAGTACGTGTGATGGCGGTTTAACAACTTTGTGCGCCACGGGCAACTAATTGTGACGCACAAACGACGGGGGAGGATACGATCGCTCGTGCGATTGCACGATAGATCGTACCGTGCGACGCCCGCATAAGTGTCAGCTAAATTAAGAGGTCCAGTTTATCTGAAGAACGAGGCATTCGCAAAAGGAAAAGAAATTAACATTTCAGATTGTAATAATCCCCCCTCATATATCCTGTTCTCACCTACCGCGGGTTGTGGCCTCTCGTCGGGGACGGTCGGTGCGAAAACAAGCAAATGTCTCGGGTTCACATTTCACAGCTTAAAGTTTAAACTTTGGTCAAGTTAATGAATGACCCAGATCCAGTTACAAGAAGGCATGACAGCCCCGTGGGCAGCGAAAACATATGGGGGGGGGGGGGATGGGGTAAAAAAGAAAAAAAATATTTGGAATTTTAGGATTTGCAACAACTGGGGTGAAAATGGATGACAAAAGATCAATCAATTCCCGCTGCTGGAAAAATGAACTTATTTCAATGATTAAATTCTTATATATAGGTCCTCCAACACCAGTGTTGGAGCTCCCTCTAGTGGTTGCTTTCACACATTACAGTTCTTAATCTATTATTGGTATTGGGGAAGGTGCTGGCTGAAAGTGCATGTCCTGACTACGATTTTTCTACCATAGGCGGAGAATATAGGTGGAGGATCCCTTGAAGAACTCATTACCCGATCCTAATACAGCTTTTACATACCATGAGCTGACAGAAAAGGACAAAGTCCGCGCCTTGTCCTCGCTGCCCAGTATATACATCTGCCCCTGCTGCCTCGTAAACATACACAAGTCTTAGGCCGGTTTCACACATCCGGATTTTCGCCGGTTTATCGGATCCGGCGCTCTCCCATACAGTGACTACAGTACAGTGACAGCGCAACAAGCGCCGGTCACATGCTCTCATGTGACCGGCGCATGTGACCCGGAAGTTACAGCGCTGTCACTGTACTGTATTGTCTGTACGGGAGAGTGCCGGATCCGGTAAACCGGCGAAAAGCCGGATGTGTGAAACCGGCCTTATCTGTCACTTCCCTCCACCGTGCTGGGACGTCAGATAAGGAAACGAGTCGTCAGGGATACAGGCAGAAGAAAGATGGCCGCCGCCAGCTTCTAACCCAGGTGGCCACAGGAGTCTGGGTGGCGACCATACTGGACGATTCCACACCACATGTCATATAAAGGGACTTACCACAGCTCTCAGCGCCCCCTGCTGGCTGTACACCGCTATCTGCCTCCTCGGTTCGTTGGCACTGGTGAAGGCAATCGACATGGCGACAATAACATTGTAACGGTGTCTGTGACAGAAATCCCACAGCTCACTCTCCACGTTTTCTTCCCTTCGGAGGAACGCCTACGGAATATAGTAATTAGGCAAAGAATAAAGTGTGGAGAATGGCTTCCGAGATGCCACTTTAGGTGCGGGCCAGTGATAACAGACCATCGCTCATCATAAGATTCCTCTCACGCTCACCTCCATGTCCATGTATATGGCACTGATGGCCAGCCGGATGTCCAGACCCACCAGGGCCTTCAGGTCCTTCCGGAGCATCTGATCTGTGGTTAGGCCTGCATAATAAAAGTGTTAATACACTAGGTGCCTCAGAGACCATCACCAGTCACAGCCAATTCAGAATTTTTTGAGGGGGTCCAAAACTAGCAATTTTGTAGTTTTGATTTTTTTTATTATGTTAATTATACTTATATATTTTGATAAATCAGACTTTTATGGACGTGGCGATAATGAATAGGATTTGTTAAATTGTCCAAATGTTTATGTTTTATTTATTTATTTTTTTTTTACTTCTTCAATGGGACTCGAACCTATGATTTATCATTTTATATTGCGGCATGTGATAACATGGGTGCTCTCCGAAGAAACCCAGACATAGGGTGGAAACAAGTCCATCATAAGACCAAGAAAGTAGTTATGGAGGTCCACAGCAGTCCAGCGATACAACAGGAGCTGGCAAACAGACCGTTTACATGCTGCAGTCAGTGATTAGCAGCATCTTAACGGTTGAGCAGCCGTGATATGAGCTAATCGAGGCATGTACAGTCTTAACAGCGGTCCAAAAATCCTACAATGTGACCCATGAATGGGTGACATTGCCTCATATATTCTACATTGAATTACAAGTTGAATATCTCAGCGATACCTGATACATCAAACTTGGCGTTCTGAAGAGAATCAAACACAGCGCCTCTCGGCGGTAGGTCGGGGAACTTCGACTCCAGGATTGTCACATATTCTGTATCTTTCGGAGTGACCTTCCCGGCCTCGGGTGCCATGTTCACACAATCCAGGACAATGGCACCTGTGAAGGAAATGAATAAATACTTCACACAACGTTTAACCCTTTCATGCTCATTAGGTAATCAAGGCAACCACCGTGTAGAGAATTTACCACGCAGCATGGACGCCACTTGAGGGTCCAGGATGTGAGGGGCTTCTCGCAGTATCTTTTCCGCTACCAGCGTGGTACAGGATCCCACCAGCTCTGCGGTAACCCGGCATTTACGAGACTGGCTCCTCTCTACAGCGCGGTGATCTATAACCTCGGTCACCACGTCTTCCATGAAAGAGTCCGCCCTGACCGACAAAACGATCTGTAAATATTCCTATTTATCAAAGTCAAAAAGGGACGCATTACCCACAATGCACCCCTCACCTCGGCAGCACATTGTGATCCACCAGCGACAGTGCCAACTGGCCGGCCTCATACAGTCCACCTAGGTCTATCTCATCGCGGAAAACCAAGAGCGCCTCAGGGAGATTGTTTTCTTTGAGGAAAAATGTGCTCTCTGTCCGGAGAGGAAAATCCTGACGGGGAATGTTCAGCACCGGAACGTAGACAATGGTCTTGCTGGAAGAAGTCTACAATAATGGAAGGATAAACACTATCAGTGAGCAAATCCTGTCCATCCGGACTGGCCAAAATGCCCCCATTAGGATCGTGTCACTTCAATGCAACGGTCAGAGAGCTCGGCTCCGGTCCTGGCCATTAATGGCAGATGAGGGCTGTATACATAGCTCCTGAGCCTGCGTCATACACTCGCACCATAATTTAATAGTACATTGTGGAGAAAGAAAGGGTTAATAGAGCGGCCATTAAGGGTTATTTTCATATACCACTTATAAGAGGGGATAAAGGAGCGACACATTTATGAGAACTACCAATCCCACAGACTAGGCCTCGTTTATCACAACTGGCCATGTTGCTCATAGCAACCAATCACAGCACAGCTTTGATGTTACCACAGCCATTTAAAAAAAAAAAAATGAAAGCTGAACTGTGATTGGTCGCTATGGGCAACACAGTTTTGAGACCTAGAGTACGTGTTTAGTTGTGGAGTTTGTTCCATATCAAGGGGATTAAAACTGACACTCACCTTGGCCAAGTAATACGCCAGCGTGATGGCCGACACCATCGAATCTAGGTCACACGCTTCATTGCCCAGGACCACGTGGAATTCCTGTCCATCCTGCTTCTTCTGGATAAAAAAAAACCAAACAAACAAAATAATAAAACCCAAAACTTTGCGGAAACCATACCTCACTATAGGGCGGCATGCCCTATGGGCGGATCCAACAATAAGGGCTCTAAAAAAACTATGCTAGCTGAGCAGTTCCGGCCCTTTAAGGGTACGCTATCTAATGGGGTTATGCTGGTTAATATTGCCATTATCTGTATTCTGCTGCTTTTATAATCTCACCCACTAGAACAAACACATCAGGTACTTAACTATACGTTACTGTAACGCCAGATTACAGGAGGCGCCATTAACCCCATATGACTTCCGCCCCTAGACAAAGCCCAAACATTGGCGCTAATGTCGTGTAGGCAAACATGGGTTCATATAGTGAGATACTTAGCACACAAAAATGGCCAGTTTTATGTGAGCCCAACAGCCAGCGGCAAGGAAACCTTTTTGTTGGGTCTTTACCAAACTAATGCCGTTTGGCTGTTGGGCTTACATAAAACTGGCCATTTTTGTGTGCTAAGTATCTCTATTTTTGCATGTTTTTCATAGCAATAAGGCATGTCTATATTACCAAATTCATTGTTCCACATCTCAGTGCTGCAGAGTGCAACTGTCTCCTTTTTATTACTATGAGTTCATACAGTTCAGGTTGCCCCTATAAAACTATTTGATAAAGGCAGCCATTTTTAAAACAGCTAATATGTTTGGCTGCCATATTCTAACACCGACCTGCATCACCCTATAGCATTGTCAAGAGGGTGTGGCTTACTTAAAGGGTGTGGCTTACTTAAAGGGTGTGGCTTACTTAAAGGGTGTGGCTTACTTAAAGGGTGTGGCTTACTTAAAGGGTGTGGCTTACTTAAAGGGTGTGGCTTACTTAAAGGGTGTGGCTTACTTAAAGGGTGTGGATTACTTAAAGGGTGTGGATTACTTAAAGGGTGTGGATTACTTAAAGGGTGTGGATTACTTAAAGGGTGTCAGTCCTTATCTTGCTTGGTCCCCATTGCAGTGAAGACAGAAAAGGCAACAGTTATTACATCACTCAGCCGCTTTAATATCAGCTCTGCCTTTTTCCCCCTCAATTTATTGATCACAGATTCTAAAAGGCGTCACAAAATGGCGACCTCCAAAGACAACTTTAAGGAGACTGGAAGACATTTTTACGAGTTTAAAATAAAGAAAAGGCTCAAGCACAATCCAGGCATTATGCAAGACCCAAGTGCTGCTACTTTTTTCCCCCCCAAAATATAGTCCCTTTAATTTTTTATTTTTTTAAAGGGACGGTAATGTGCCACTTAGCACGCAGAACAGAATCAATCGCATGAATGGAAACAAACAGGAACTGTGATATACCGACAGATGACGGACAATCCCGGATGACGCCGTTTCTGGGATACGGCAGAGACTTCGGAGTCACGGCAGCGGACGTCGCAGCGTAATGTGTTTACAGAATGGATAAGTAATTGATTTATGGAGCGCGACCTAAAGTCCTAATGTCCGTAAAAGAAAGAGCACACAGCGCACCATATGCCACCGCTCGCCCCATTTATTTCGGATAAGCAATATTTGGAAACCGACGCTTAAAACCCCAACTGAAATAAATTAATGGAGCTGAAATGGAAAGAGCGGCGTGTGGACACAGGAAATCTGTGATCAGCAGCGGAAAATTAACAAGCCCCGCCTCCCCGACAGAAAAACAACTACAGCAGAAAGCAAGATGGACGCCAAGGGTCTGAAAGTTACCCCACTCTGCTCTACCATGTGGTGTTCTTGGGTTTGAAGAAGCAAGATCACAGTCATGGGGGGTCTCATGGCAGCAATAATAGAAGTCTTTTCTAGAAAAAGTAGACTGGTACTAAAACTAATATGGCCGCCTCCACTACAACCCAGCTTTCCCAAAAGTGAACAACAAATATGGCAGCTTCCACTACAACCCAGCTTTCCCAAAAGTGAACAAATCTGGTTGCCTCCACTATAATCCAGCATTCCCAGAAGTGAACAATAACAAATATGGCCGCCTCAACTACAACCCAGCTTTCCCAAAAGTGAATAACAAATATGGCTCCCTCCACTATAACCCAGCTTTCCCAGAAGTGAACAATAACAAATATGGCTCCCTCCACTATAACCCAGCTTTCCCAGAAGTGAACAACAACAAATATGGCTCCCTCCACTATAACCCAGCTTTCCCAGAAGTGAACAATAACAAATATGGCTCTCTCCACTATAACCCAGCTTTCCCAGAAGTGAACAATAACAAATATGGCTCTCTCCACTATAACCCAGCTTTCCCAGAAGTGAACAACAACAAATATGGCTGCCTCCACTATAACCCAGCTTTCCCAGAAGTGAACAGCAACAAATATGGCTCCCTCCACTATAACCCAGCTTTCCCAGAAGTGAACAGCAACAAATATGGCTGCCTCCACTATAACCCAGCTTTCCCAGAAGTGAACAGCAACAAATATGGCTCCCTCCACTATAACCCAGCTTTCCCAGAAGGGAACAGCAACAAATATGGCTCCCTCCACTATAACCCAGCTTTCCCAGAAGTGAACAACAACAAATATGGCTGCCTCCACTATAACCCAGCTTTCCCAGAAGTGAACAACAACAAATATGGCTCCCTCCACTATAACCCAGCTTTCCCAGAAGTGAACAGCAACAAATATGGCTCCCTCCACTAAAACCCAGCTTTCCCAGAAGTGAACAACAACAAATATGGCTCTCTCCACTATAACCCAGCTTTCCCAGAAGTGAACAACAACAAATATGGCTGCCTCCACTATAACCCAGCTTTCCCAGAAGTGAACAGCAACAAATATGGCTCCCTCCACTATAACCCAGCTTTCCCAGAAGTGAACAACAACAAATATGGCTGCCTCCACTATAACCCAGCTTTCCCAGAAGTGAACAACAACAAATATGGCTCCCTCCACTATAACCCAGCTTTCCCAGAAGTGAACAGCAACAAATATGGCTCCCTCCACTATAACCCAGCTTTCCCAGAAGTGAACAACAACAAATATGGCTGCCTCCACTATAACCCAGCTTTCCCAGAAGTGAACAGCAACAAATATGGCTCCCTCCACTATAACCCAGCTTTCCCAGAAGTGAACAACAACAAATATGGCTGCCTCCACTATAACCCAGCTTTCCCAGAAGTGAACAACAACAAATATGGCTCCCTCCACTATAACCCAGCTTTCCCAGAAGTGAACAGCAACAAATATGGCTCCCTCCACTATAACCCAGCTTTCCCAGAAGTGAACAGCAACAAATATGGCTGCCTCCACTATAACCCAGCTTTCCCAGAAGGGAACAGCAACAAATATGGCTCCCTCCACTATAACCCAGCTTTCCCAGAAGTGAACAGCAACAAATATGGCTCCCTCCACTATAACCCAGCTTTCCCAGAAGTGAACAGCAACAAATATGGCTCCCTCCACTATAACCCAGCTTTCCCAGAAGGGAACAACAACAAATATGGCTCCCTCCACTATAACCCAGCTTTCCCAGAAGGGAACAACAAATATGGCTGCCTCCACTATAACCCAGCTTTCCCAGAAGTGACTACATTTTATATTGAGGTTGGCATGTGTTTAAATAGGACCATACGCCAGGAAATCCGATATGTGGACGCACCGGTGTAAAAATAGTAATATTTGGCATAAGCCAACTGGACATGTCCAGAGCGAGATATTTTAAGACTGGCTTGATCAGGTTTCAAAATGGGAAATCCCGAGCAACGTGAGGTGCGGCCTTGAAGCGTCGCTGCATCTTTAAATGTAGAATGTACAGACCGGGGGAAAAGCAGATGGTTCAGGGAAAGACGGGTGAAACCCGGCACCAGCAGGAGCACCCGGCGAAACTGGTGCCAAGATATCAGATCAGTTTAGTTGCCAGCGGTAACACAAGTGTCGCTGGCCGCCATTTCTAAAGGTATTAGTAATGGATGACACTAGTGCAGGTAGCATCATCTACAGCAACCAATCAGATCCAAGCATAGTGTACAAAATAAAAGCAGTGATCTAATTGGCCAAGATGAGAATTCAAGACACAGACTGGAAAGTGTGGTGTTTGTCGTCTGTACTTTTCATCCTGTGGTAGTTTTACCCTTTGTATTAATGTTTGCTCACATGTCCAGGAATTACTGCAGGGTTTCCCGAGGCCCCTGGACACAAGATGGGGCTGACAGAACGCAGATCATGTGACAGTCACACAGAGGACAAGAAATGAAGGGCCGGTACATCAGATGACACAGCAGTCCCCCACTGCTGATAACAGGAGTCAGCGTGATAAAAGCCTGACAGCAAAACACGGGACGGCAAAACGCGAGGACGGCAAAACGCGAGGACGAGACGGCAAAACGCACGGACGGGGACGGCAAAACGCACGGACGGGGACGGCAAAACGCACGGACGGGGACGGCAAAACGCACGGACGGGGACGGCAAAACGCAAGGACGGGGACGGCAAAACGCAAGGACGGGGACGGCAAAACGCAAGGACGGGGACGGCAAAACGCAAGGACGGGGACGGCAAAACGCACGGACGGGGACGGCAAAACGCACGGACGGGGACGGCAAAACGCAAGGACGGGGACGGCAAAACGCAAGGACGGGGACGGCAAAACGCACGGACGGGGACGGCAAAACGCACGGACGGGGACGGCAAAACGCACGGACGGGGACGGCAAAACGCACGGACGGGGACGGCAAAACGCACGGACGGGGACGGCAAAACGCAAGGACGGGGACGGCAAAACACACGGACGGGGACGGCAAAACGCACGGACGGGGACGGCAAAACGCACGGACGGGGACGGCAAAACGCAAGGACAGAAAAACATGTAAACCAGAAAATACAGAGGAGCAGTGTACACTGTACTGAGCCATGGCACCCCTCCTGTACCCCCGAACTACCACCTCTCCTGTACCTATATCCCTCACCGACAGGCGGCACCCCTACTGTACCTCGCATCGACAGGCGGCACACTCCTGCTGTACAGATACCCCTTACCGACACTCTGCACCCCTGTCGTACCCCACACAGACAGGCGGCACCCCTCCCGTACCCCAGCTTACTCCTCCTCCTGTATCCCGACTTCCCCCCCTCCTCCTGTACCCCAGTTCCCCCCTCTCCTGTACCCCGCCTCTCCTCCTGCACCACAGTCCCCCCCCCTCCTCCTGCACCACAGTCCCCCCCTCCTCCTGCACCACAGCCCCCCCCCCTTTTCCTGCACCAGTCTCCCCCCCTCCTCCTGCACCACAGTCCCCCCCCCCCCTCCTACTGTACCACAGTCCCCCCCCCTCCTCCTACTGTACCACAGTCCCCCCCCTCCTACTGTACCACAGTCCCCCCCCCTCCTCCTACTGTACCACAGTCCCCCCCCCTCCTCCTACTGTACCACAGTCCCCCCCCCTCCTCCTACTGTACCACAGTCCCCCCCCTCCTCCTACTGTACCACAGTCCCCCCCCTCCTCCTACTGTACCACAGTCCCCCCCCCTCCTCCTACTGTACCACAGTCCCCCCCCCTCCTACTGTACCAAAGTTGCACCTCTCCTCTCCTCCTCCTGTACCCCCCTCCTGTACCCAGTCTCTCCCCATTAACACCATATGACTTACGCCTCTAGACCAGGCCCAAACATTGGCATTAATGTTGTGTATGCAGACACGAGTTCATATAGTGAGGTACTTTGCTCACATAAAACTGGCCAATTCTGTGTGCTAAGTATCTGTATTTTTGCATGTTTTTCAAAGCTCCCCCCTCCTCCCCTTATACCCCAGTACCCTTCTCCTGTACCCCGGCTCCCCCCCCAACCTTCTCCTCTTATACCCCAGTACCCTTCTCCTGTACCCCGGCTCCCCCCCCAACCTTCTCCTCTTATACCCCAGTACCCTTCTCCTGTACCCCGGCTCCCCCCCCAACCTTCTCCTCTTATACCCCAGTACCCTTCTCCTGTACCCCGGCTCCCCCCCCAACCTTCTCCTCTTATACCCCAGTACCCTCCTCCTGTACCCCCTTTCTCCTATAGTCCGGCTCCTCTCACCTGTACTCCGCTCTTACAGCCCTGCAGGAATCCCTCCATCCTGCTCCTCTGTCTCCAGAATACTAATCCGCCCCCCAGCGCACTGCATGTTGGGAGACGTCAGGGACAAGGGGCGGAGCCAAATCATGTGACAGAGTAGAGTATCTAATCTACAGAGTGTGATACCGAGAGCTTATCAATGTATCTAATTCAGTGTGACACTGAGTGCTGATCAGTGTATCTAATCCACAATGTGTAATACCAACTGTTCATCAGTGTATCTAATACAGTGTGATACTGAGTGCTGATTTGTGTATCTAATCTACAGAGTGTGATACTGAGTTCTGATCAGTATATCTAATACACAGTGTGATACTGAGTGCTAATCAGTGTATCTAATCTACAGAGTGTGATACCGAGTTCTGATCAGTGTATCTAATACACAGTGTGATACCGAGTGCTGATCAGTGTATCTAATCTAGAGTGTGATACTAATTGCTGATCAGTGTATCTAATGTACAGAAAGCGATACTAAGTGCTGATCAGTGTATCTAATCTACAGTGTGTGATACAGAGCTCCGATCAGTGTATCCAATCTACAGTGTGATACTGAGTGCTGATCAGTGTATCTAATCCACAGTGTGATACCGAGTGCTGATCAGTGTATCTAATCCACAGTGTGATACCGAGTGTTGATCAGTGTATCTAATCCAGTGTGTGAAAGAGTGCTGATCGGTTTATCTAATCTACAGAGTGTGATACCGAGCTCTGATCGGTGTATCTAATCTACAGAGTGTGATACCGAGCTCTGATCAGTGTATCTAATCTACAGTGTGAAACCGATTGCCGATCAGTGTATCTTACCTACAGTGTGTGATACTGAATGCTGATCAGTGTATCCAATCCACAATGTGATACCGAGTGTTGATCCGTGTATTTAATCTACAGTGTGATACCGAGTGCTGATAAGTGTATCTAATCTACAGTGTGATACTGAGTGCTGATCAGTGTATGTAATCTACAGTGTTTGATACCGAGTGCTGATCAGTGTATCTAATCTACAGAGTGTGATACCGGGCTCTGATCAGTGTATCTAATCTACAGTGTGATACCAAGTGCTGATCAGTGTATCTAATCTACAGAGTGTGATACCGGGCTCTGATCAGTGTATCTAATCTACAGTGTGATACCGAGTGCTGATCAGTGTATCTAATCTACAGAGTGTGATACCGAGTTCTGATCAGTGTATCTAATCTACAGAGTGTGATACTAAGTGCTGATCAGTATATCTAATGTACAGAAAGCGATACTAAGTGCTGATCAGTGTATCTAATCTACAGTGTGTGATACAGAGCTCCGATCAGTGTATCCAATCTACAGTGTGATACTGAGTGCTGATCAGTGTATCTAATCCACAGTGTGATACCGAGTGCTGATCAGTGTATCTAATCCACAGTGTGATACCGAGCTCTGATCGGTGTATCTGATCTACAGAGTCTGATACCGAGCTCTGATCAGTGTATCTAATCTACAGTGTGAAACCGATTGCCGATCAGTGTATCTTACCTACAGTGTGTGATACTGAATGCTGATCAGTGTATCCAATCCACAATGTGATACCGAGTGTTGATCCGTGTATTTAATCTACAGTGTGATACCGAGTGCTGATAAGTGTATCTAATCTACAGTGTGATACTGAGTGCTGATCAGTGTATGTAATCTACAGTGTTTGATACCGAGTGCTGATCAGTGTATCTAATCTACAGAGTGTGATACCGGGCTCTGATCAGTGTATCTAATCTACAGTGTGATACCGAGTGCTGATCAGTGTATCTAATCTACAGAGTGTGATACCGGGCTCTGATCAGTGTATCTAATCTACAGTGTGATACCGAGTGCTGATCAGTGTATCTAATGTACAGAGTGTGATACCAAGTGCTGATCAGTGTATCTAATCTACAGAGTATGATACCGAGTGCTGATCAGTGTATCTAATCTACAGTGTGTGATACCAATCACTAATTAGTGTATCTAATCTAGTGTATCTAATCTACAAAGTGTGATACCGATCTCTGATCAGTGTATCTAATCTAGTGCGTGATACCAAGAGCTGATCCATGTATCTAATCTACAGCACGTGATACAAAGTGCTGATCAGTGTATCCAATCCACAGTGTGATACTGGATGCTAAGCAGTGTATCTAATCCACAATGTGATACTGGATGCTGAGTATTGTATCTAATCCACAGAGTGTGATACTGCATGCTGAACATTGTATCCAATCCACACAGTGTGATACCGAATGCTGATCAGTGTATCTAATATACAGAGTGTGATACTGATCTCTGATCAATGTATCTAATCCACAGAGTGTGATACCGAGTATTCATCAGTGTATCTAATCTACAGATTGTAATACCGAGCCCTGATCAATGTATCTAATCTACAGAGTGTGATACCGAGTGCTAATCAGTGTAACTAATCTACAGTGTGATACCGAATGCTAATCACTGTATCTAATCTACAGAGTGTGATACTGAGTGCTAATCCGTGTATCTAATCTACAGTGTGTGATACCAAGTGATTATCTGTGTAGCTAGTCTACAGTGTTTGATACCGAGTGTTGATTAGTGTATCTAATCTACAGTGTGATACCGAGTGTTGATCAGTGTATCTAATCCAGTGTGTGATAGAGAGTGCTGATCGGTGTATCTAATCTACAGAGTGTGATGCCGAGCTCTGATCAGTGTATCTAATCTACAGTGTATTACCAATTGCCGATCAGTGTATCTTATCTACAGTGTGTGATACTGAATGCTGATCATTGTATCCAATCCACAATGTGATACCGAGTGTTGATCAGTGTATTTAATCTACAGTGTGATACCGAGTGCTGATAAGTGTATCTAATCTAGTGTGATACCGAGTGCTCATCAGTGTATCTAATTTACAGAGTGTGATACTGAGTGCTGATAAGTGTATCTAACCTACAGTGTGATACTGCGTGCTGATCAGTGTATGTAATCTACAGTGTTTGATACCGAGTGTTGATCAGTGTATCTAATCTACAAAGCGCGATACCAAATTCTAATCAGTTTATCTAATTTACAGAGTGTGATACAGATGCTGAGCAGTGTATCTAATCCATAGTGTGATACAGATGCTGAGCATTGTTTCTAAGCCACAGAGTGTGATACTGGATGCTGAGCAGTGTATCCAATCCACACAGTGTGATACTGGAGGCTGAGCAGTGTATCTAATCCAAAGAGTCACAGATGCTGGATGCTGAGTAGTGTATCTAATCCACCGAGTGTGATACTGGATGCTGAGCAGTATATCTAATCTAGTGTGATACCGAGTGCTGATCAGTGTATCTAATCTACAGAGTGTGATACCGAGTGCTGATCAGTGTATCTAATCTACAGAGTGTGATGCCGAGTGCTGTTAAGTGTATCTAATCTACAGAGTGTGATGCCGAGTGCTGATAAGTGTATCTAATCTACAGAGTGTGATACCGAGTGCTGATCAGTGTATCTAATCTACAGAGTGTGATGCCGAGTGCTGTTAAGTGTATCTAATCTACAGAGTGTGATGCCGAGTGCTGATAAGTGTATCTAATCTACAGAGTGTGATGCCGAGTGCTGATAAGTGTATCTAATCTACAGAGTGTGATGCTGAGTGCTGATAAGTGTATTTAATCGACAGTGCATGATGCCAAGTGATTATCAGTGTATCTAATCTACCTGTGGAAGCCTAATCAATAGGCGAAACGGCCGTCGTCCCTGCACAGGAGCCAGGTTGCGGGCTGTTTCCCAGCCTTTTACCCTGCACTTTTGAATAAGCAAGTTATCCTGCAGTAGGAGTGCGGTCTGTTCTTCATACTTTGCCTCTCATGGATCCTTTCTTGTGACGAGCACCCCGCTTTGGATTAGGAGATCTGCAGCTGTCCTCCGGAACGTACGCGGTACCGCAGATAACGCGCAGTGGTGCAGGACCATCCTTACCTTCTGTGCTACGAGTGCTGATCAGTGTATCTAATCTACAGAGTGTGATGCCGAATGCTGATAAGTGTATCTAATTCGCAGTACATGATGCCAAGTGATTATCAGTGTATCTAATCTACAGTGTTTGATACCGAGTGTTGATCAGTGTACCTAATGTAGTGTGATACCGTACCGAGCTCTGATCAGTGTACCTAATCTATAGAGTGTGGTACCGATTGCTGATCAGTGTACCTAATCTACAGAGTGTGATACTGAGCTTTGATCAGTGTACCTAATCTACAGTGTGATACCGAGCACTAATCAGTGTACCTAATCTACAGTGTGATACCGAATTCTGATCAGTGTATCTAATCTAGAGTGTGATACCGAGTGCTAATCAGTGTATCTAATCCACAGAGTGTCATACTGCATACTGAGCTGTATATCTAATCCACTGAGTGTGATACTGGATGTGGAACAGTGTATCTAATCTACAGAGTGTGGCCTCCCTTCTCCAGGCCGGTAGGTGGCGCTGTGATAATCTCGCCCGCTTCACTATACTTGCAGTCCTTCCTCCCAGCCGCCAGGTGTCACAGTGCTAAACTGTGTCTCTCCCTGAAGAGACGATAATGTGCTAAACTACGCGCGTTCTTCTATACTGCACTTCTTCCTCTGGGCCGCGTGGTGGCGCTGTGCTAAACTACGCCTGGTTCTCTGTACTGCCTTATATTTTCCAGGCCGCTAAGTGTCGCTGTGATAAGTTATGCTCGTTTCTAAACGCTGCACTCTCTCCTCCGGGCCGCCAGATGTCGCTGTGATAAACCTGCCCGTTTCTCTGCACTCTCCTCCTGGCCGCTTGGTGGCGCTGTGAGAAGCTACGCTCGTTTCTAAACGCTGCACTCTCTCCTCCGGGCCGCCAGATGTCGCTGTGATAAACCTGCCCGTTTCTCTGCACTCTCCTCCGGGCCGCCAGATGTCGCTGTGATAAACCTGCCCGTTTCTCTGCACTCTCCTCCTGGCCGCTTGGTGTCGCTGTGATAAGCTACGCTCGTTTCTAAACGCTGCACTCTCTCCTCCGGGCCGCCAGATGTCGCTGTGATAAACCTGCCCGTTTCTCTGCACTCTCCTCCTGGCCGCTTGGTGGCGCTGTGAGAAGCTACGCTCGTTTCTAAACGCTGCACTCTCTCCTCCGGGCCGCCAGATGTCGCTGTGATAAACCTGCCCGTTTCTCTGCACTCTCCTCCCGGCCGCTTGGTGGCGCTGTGAGAAGCTACGCTCGTTTCTAAACGCTGCACTCTCTCCTCCGGGCCGCCAGATGTCGCTGTGATAAACCTGCCCGTTTCTCTGCACTCTCCTCCCGGCCGCTTGGTGGCGCTGGGCGTTGTCTCCTGCTCCTCTGTACGCTCCTGGTGTCGGTGTCCGGCTACAGAGAGCTGTCCCGGAATATAAACAAGAGGCCGCAGGATTCCGGGTGTGTGCCCGCAGGAGCCGCCCGGGGCCGGAGCAGGTAGGCCCCTGTGTGTCGGCGGCGGGCGGGGTCTGTGGAGACGCAGGTCTGATGGGTGTCAGTGAGCGGAGGCTGCTGTGTGCGGACACCACGGGGCGCGCTATAAGCCCTGGCGGGGGAACTTACTGTTTATTTGCAGGGATTTTATTATTATGAATATTATTTCCTTATTCTTCTATATTTTTATTACTTGATACAATTTTTGTTTTCTATGCTTTCATTTTTGGGGTTTTTTTTTGCCATATTTCTAGGTAAAATATTTAAAGGAATTGTCCATACATTTTTTTTTCTTTTAAACCGTACTCCCTTCTTATACTTCGGCTGTGAACACTTTCCACTTGTTTTTAACTGACAGCAAGTGGAGGGTTAAAAATAAATATAGATTTGTGTATTTTTGATATGTGATGTAACTGTAGTTCTGGAAACCTACTATGACTTTGTTCTATAAACATAAAAGGGCTACATAAAGAATATGTTAAGGCAACAACTCAAAATAGCAATAATCCAAGGCAGAAGAGTCTTTTATATTTGCCCAGTGACCGAGACACCCATACACGTCACAATTATAAATGTATAAAACATTTTATTTATAATGCTGTAGGGTATATCAAACATGGACATACATAAGAAAGGACCAAGGGGAAAAGGTGCTAGAGGGGACCCCACGTGTCCCGGAGAAAAATAAGGGAGAGCAGGTCTCCAAGGAGTCTGATAGACTTTCCCAGGTCAGCATAATCACCAAGTGGATAATGACCCCGGGAGGTAAAGTATAGCCTAATAAACCAGAGTGGTTTAAAGTATGGCCCAAGGGGAGAAAAAATCCACTTACCAGGGAAAGAAATCAACCAGAAGGCCGGGGTAACACGTGGGGACCGGCCTTCTGGATGATCTTTCCCTTGGTCCTTTCTTATGTATGTCTTTGTTACATGTTTGATATAGCCTACAGCATTATAAATAAAATGTTTTATACATTTATAATTGTGACGTGTATGGGTGTCTCTGTCACTGGGTAAATATAAAGACTCTTCTGCCTTGGATTATGACTTTGTTCTGCGGCTCCTGGATCTGCATGGAGCCACACACTGTGTAGTGGTCACTTCAGGTACTGCCGCTTTATTTCAATGAAGGCTGCAGTACCTGACTATGGCCACGAGACCGTGGATGGCGCTGTTCTGTACTGAAGGAGGTGTCAGGAACCCATTCCATATAAATAACCAGGTTCCAATGTATTTTCCTGTCTCTGCAGAGCTCTCCGTCAGAATAAGTGGTCCATCTTGCCCTGCCTGATAATTCCAAAGTGCCACCTACAGGAAACAAGCTGCAGCACCCCTGATTTTTGTTTTTGTTTTTTTTCCTTGTATGTTTTTGATTTTTTTGCGCTTCCATCATGATTTCTGTCTAATTTATTTGTAATGATTTAATTTTTCTTTTTTTTTATATTTTTAAATATTTTGTGACTATTGATCGCAATGTGTGAATATTAGTTTTATAAAGAAGAAATGGACATGGGCAAATTTTGAGGAATCCCAGGTCATATTTATACATTTTTTTGGGGGGCAGACATTTGTATTTTTGTACGTTTTTTTTTTTTTTTCTTTTTTTGGGCGGCTCGGTGTGCGGTTGTTTCATGGAGCCATCAGGGAATGAAATGGACATGGATCAAAAAGGAAAGGTAGAAGCCGCACCCATCACGAGTCTGCAGGCGGAAAGCTGTGAGGCTGCCGCTTGTGAGAAGACGCAGGAGACGGAGTTACAAGCGATGGAGACAGACGCTCGAGATGGAAGCCTGTCGGAGGAAAGAGCGGAGAGGAGTCGAGAGACACCGGAGGAGCAGGAGACCTCTGGGTCCAGTTACAGCAGCAGTTACAGCACCACCCGGCCTAGTGACAGCCTGTCCGAGGGAGGAGCAGACGATGGGAACTGCCAGTCCACTCCAGAACTGGGAAAATCCAGCCAGATGTCCACTTCAGCAGAATCCGAGCCACCGGGGAGTCACCAGACGTCAACCGATCACACGAAGACTGAGAACTCATCGCTGCAGAATCTCTTGTGTGCCAGCGTTAGCGTCAGCCCCTGCGAAGAGGCATTAGAGCCCGGAGCGTCAAAGCCAGCCGGAAATGAAGCCTCAGGGACGGACTATTACTTTGTGAAGTGGATAAATTGGAAGGGAGAACGGACACCGGTGATCACACAGAGCGAGAATGGACCCTGCCCCCTGATTGCCATTATGAATATCTTGTTTTTGCGTTGGAAGGTGAGTACGGCTCTGAAGTATAATGCAGCCTGTCTCAGGATAAGTAATGCATGTAAACAGTGACTGCATAAGCAGAGTAGTGAGTGCAGCTCTGGAGTATAATTTAGGGTGTTTGCCTGTATGGTCAGTAGCTCTGGACATGACTTATCAGGAATGTGGTTGAGTTGGTCAATAATGGATGACCATGTCATTACAGCAGACCTGTCCTGGCCAGTATGAAGCAGCTGCTGTATCAGACCATTATCTTGTGTGCTGTATAAACAGGCGCCTGTGTTTAGTGTATACAGAGCTCACAACTAATTGTATTCAGCTTCAACCCCCCCCCCCCCATCCTCCAGCCTTAAGGTACCGTCACACATAACAAGATCTCTAGCGAGATCGCAGCTGAGTCACTGTTTCCGTGACGCAGTAGTGATCCCGTTAGCGATCTTATGTGTGACACCTACCAGCGATCAGGCCCCTGCTGTGAGATCTCTAGTCGTTGCTGAATGGTCCAGGCCATTTTCTTCAAAGGCGATGTCCTGCTGGGCAGGACCCATCGCCGTGTTTGACGCCTACCAACGACCTCCTAACAGGGTCCCACCACCGCCGGGATCGTTATACAGGTCGCTGATCGTTACTGCATCGTTGGTAAGGTCTGACTGTGTGACATCTCACCTGCGACCTCCCAGCGACTTACCAGTGATCCCTATCAGGTCGCATCGTGTTCGGGATCGCTGGTAAGTCATTGTGTGTGACTGGGCCTTTAGTTGGCTATGATTGATTCACTAAACCAGCTGGGGGGAGATGCCAGGGTATGAGTGCAGCTCTGGAGGTACACGGGCACACAACCTCATGCATGTCACCTGTTTAATAATGATGTTGATGAGTTTAGTCGGTGACTGATTTGTTGTTTAATACAGGTGAAACTCCCTCCTCAGAAGGAGCTGATCACAGCGGAGGAGCTGATGGCACATCTCGGTAAGAGAAGATTCCTCCCCCTTCCCCCTCCCCCCCCCCCCCCCTCTTTGGGGATATGGAAGTTGTATTGTGGATCTCAGAAACACTTCATGGCTGACTGCCATGTCCGGCTTCCTGAATCCGCTGTGTAATATTCCTCGTGATTTCTACTCCCTGCCAATACAAACAGCCCAGACCGATCCCAAAGGAGCCTGCGGCCATCACTGAGGTGTTAACCTCTTCAGCTGTCTCATGTGCATCTTCTCTCTCTTGTGCAGGTGATTGCATCCTGTCCATTCAGCCGCAGGAGAACTCTGAGGCGCTGCAGCTCAACTTCCAGCAGGTTGGTAACGGGCCAGACTAAATCCTATAGACCCTGAGATCCATGCCACTGAAACCGAGAAGTAGAATAGGCCATAAAGATCCGATTGGAAGACGTCTGGCATCGCTCAGCCCCACCAGCCCGGTTGTTAGATGGTACTAATATTAGTCACTCGTGTGCTCCCTGTATGGAGCCTGTTCCACTGCTGTTTTGGAGCTTCCTAATCCCCTGGATGCTGTGGTCAGTGATGGCCGGGCCCTTTCCGTGTAAGGCTGCTTTCACATAACCGTTTTTTTGCCATCAGGCACCATCCAGCGAAAAAACGGATGCGACAGATCCGGCGAAAAAACTGATCAGTTGCATCAGTTTTTTCCATCAGTTCCTTCAGATTTTTGACGGATCCGTTGTGATACTGAGCATGCTCAATTCAAAAAAACGGATCCGGTGGCGTTATCAGTTTTGTTGTTTTTTTTTGTCGGATCCGGCGTCCATAGGCTTCCATTAAAAAAACGCGCTGTCAGTGCTGGATCCGGCGCGATACGGCTTTTTGCCGGAGACAAAAAAAACCTTTCCCCGTTCCAGCCGCCAGACAAGCAAATTTTGGCGGATCCGGCGAAAGCTGGATGGAATGCAAGGCCATGCGACGCTAATAGAGGTCTATGGGGGGAAAAAACGGATCCGGCGGCAACAGATCTGTCTTTTTGGGCTTTTGCCGGATTGTGCCTGGTGGCAAAAAACTGATATGTGAAAGCAGCCTAAGAGGTAACAAACAAAAAAAAACAAAACCTCGCTGGTCAGGACAAAACATAAAAAATAACAAAACACAAAGTCGAATACATTTAAAAATGGGTTCAAATTAAAAATTACACTTAAAAAAAAAAAAAAAAGTACAAGGAAGAATTGGGCCCTTTGCTCCAAACTTCTGTCCCAAAGTGCATTGGAAACTAAATGTGCCCTGATGTAAGCGGTTCACCAGCTATCAGCCACTCTGTGCTTTTTTTTTTTTTATTTTTTTCCTCCCCCACCCATCCTCCTACACTGTCCCCGCAGGAGAAGTGTGGGATTACGAGGGACCCTTTTGGCATTGGCAATGCCTTGCAGATCAAGTAGATGAACTGTGGGAATTTGGTTTCTTGTTGCAGAATGTGAACGACGCCATGACTGTGCTTTCAAAGCTGTCCACGGGGCTGGACGTGAACGTGCGCTTCACTGGCGTGTCAGACTTTGAGTACACCCCTGAATGCATAGTGTTCGACCTCCTCAGTATCCCGCTGTACCACGGCTGGCTGGTGGACCCTCAGGTACGGCATTGTATGATGGTGATACTAGATGTGACTAGCTTTTTGCAGGCTCTGTGAGGTCATCTGACTGTGAAGGGCTGTAGAGCGGCTTCTTCAGAGATTACATAAATATAGCCAACGTTAATCTTTGTTGTTTTTTTTTGCCCCTCCTTCCTGTAGAGCGCTGAAACTGTCCAGGCTGTCGGCAAACTGAGCTACAACCAATTAGTGGAGAAGATCATCACCTGCAAACACTCGAGTGACCCCAACCATGTGACAGAAGGTATGGCCCCTCTTCAACGGTCCTATTTCTCTTACCTGACACGTTTCCACAGTGATCAGTGCTGGTGAATGTCCGGTCTAGAGCAGACACAACTGTAAGAGACCTTCAGCTGTGAGAAGTTTTGGGTTTGAAGGAATTCACTGCATCAAGATAAGAGCTACTCAACCCCTTTAGCTACCACCTACCTCCTCCTGTGTCCTCAGGTCTCCTGGCAGAGCAGTATCTGGAGTCATCAGCAGCGCAGCTAACCTACCATGGACTGTGCGAGCTGATGGCGGCTGTGAAGGAGGGCGAGCTCAGCGTCTTTTTCCGGAATAACCATTTCAGCACGCTAATAAAGCACAAGGTAACTTTACGTCACATCCCTGCTCCTCCCGCCCTCCGCAAGCTGTTTACAGCAGAATGAGCAATGTGGGGGATCATTCATCCTTCCCAAGAAGGTCACAGACGTAGAGCCAATTTTTGTTTTCAATTGTAATAAATCCGTTGGTCTACTATTGGTGCCACCAGTTTTATTTGCCTCTAACTTGCACCTCCTCCTCTAGGGCCACCTGTACTTGCTGGTCACAGACCAGGGCTTTCTACAGGAGGAGAAGGTGATCTGGGAGAGTCTGCACAATGTGGAGGGGGATAGTAGCTTCTGTGACTCTGACTTCCACCTCACTCAGCACCTGGAGAAAGATGCAGCGTACAGCTCCCCGCAGCAGCGACAGGTGGATCAGGTAATGCTGCGGCTTCAGCAGCAGATACACCAGGTATTGTTTGGTCAGTAACAGGCAGATAATTCTTGTATTTCTTCTCCCGCAGGATTACATGATCGCGCTGTCATTACAGCAGCAGCAACAGGGACCTCTGCCCATGAGTGATCTCGAGCTGGCGCGGCAGCTGCAGAAAGAGGAGTATCAGCAGCAGCTGCCGCCGGCCCAGGCGCCACCACAGTCTCCGCAGCAGGTACGTCTCCTCCATGTACCCACAAAGTGGAGACCAAGTCCCCAATGCTCTAATTTCATAACGACAACCCTCCTCTGCCAAAACACTAGAGCTTCACACAAGCCTAGCATCGGCTGGAGTGGTGTGTAGATGGGCACATACCTTTCTTCATATAGTTGACATCAATTATTGTGATTGGTCCTCTTCCCGGCCACTTGGGGGAGACGTTTGGCTACGATGAGCTCCTGAATCTGTCCTTCGCGTACGTGTGGAGAGTAGGGCATGGGCTCGATAATCTTCCCCATTATGTGGCCTGTTTCAGAAGTGTCTGGAAGTAGCAAGAAAATAATAATTGTCGTCATGCGAGTGAGTGGCAAGTGCTCCGCTCATCAATCTGTAAATACCGCATTACTTTTAAAGGCACAGTCATAGAAAAATGTATTTATTTTTTTTTTTCCCCTTCACTCTAGGCGAGGCCTCAATCCTCTGGACGACCAGCCTCAGAGCGGCGGCAGAGACAGAAGGAATCGGACTGCGTCCTGCTATAGCCCCCTCCATCATATTGTGTTATGGGTGAAGGAATTCAGGGTTCAGCCAGCAAGGGGTACAGCACAGATCTCCGGTACTGTAGGGCAGGCGCAGGGAGGCCACCACCGCTGCTCTCCGGAGTCTTCTTATATGACCACTCACAGCGTGCGACAGATTCTCCTCGCTGCTCCGTCTTCTGCCTCACTCAATCTACTCTTTTAATCCCTGGTGTCGGTAGTCTGTGACCTCCACAAATAAAACATATTATTAATGCTGGAGCTGAAAAAGGTTAAAAAAACAAACCACCTTTTATAGATGCAAATTGTTACATAGAACACCTGACTTACCTTAAGACTTCTACGCCAGTCTCCAGAGCTGCATTCATAACTCTGCAGATTGCTTCTTTGCAAGGATCTGGGTTCATCTTATGCCGGTTCAGTTTCAATTTAAGCTGACATTAGTATTGAAGAAAATAATGAACAGTTCAGTGCAGGCTGAATTATAAATGCAGCTCTGGATGATGCAGAAGAATAAGACTATGGAACAGATTCAGAGAGAAAATTGACCAACGATCCCAAGATAGAGCTCGGCAGAGCTGCCCTGAATGAGAGCGGGGGTGCGCATGCTCAGCCTGCACCCCAATCACTCTGTACGAGGTGCTATATCCAGCAGTCCTATAGACAAGGGCTGGCACAGCAGTGGCTGCGCATGCGCTTCTCTGTTCCCGTTCAGTACGGTTCCATGGAGCCTCGATTTTTGGGATTGTTGAGAATAAAATGAAAACTCGCTCGATGACTATTAGTCACTTGTCTGACATCGACGTCACTATCAATGCGGGTCAGTATTGTGTTGATCCATCTTAATAAGACTTGTACTACTGGGTGGAACTATTACAAAAGCTGATTAATTTGCCATATTCTCAATCAGCGCTTGTTACGAGTAATTTATTTTTCACTCCACATAATATGGTGTTCAAAGGTGGAGCTCTGCCCACTCACATGGGTCCAATCACCCAGGAACAAACTCTAAATATGGAGGGCTACAGTCTGACGGTCAGTATTCACCCGTCCCAGCAGAGAATACGGGGAGGGGGACCTATTCGCCATTTATTTCCCTCCCTAGATCCAGAAGTATAGTCATAGAAAAGACACGAGAATTGTATAATTATGTGACAGGAAGAGTAGACTCCTCAATGTAAAGGGGAACACTAAGCCCTGACAGGATGGCCACCTCCACTCTTGGGATTCGGCCTTCTCCGCCGTACGTTGCTTTTCACCTCATTTTCTGGTTTCTCATCCAGTCTGTACCTTTACACACATGTAAATATTAAGGAACTCTTCTCTTTTGGTGTTCATCATTGTCACCAATTTTTATTCCCGTCCCTCTACGTCCACCCTGCTGCTACTACGGACCAATGTTTTGTACTCTCGATTTGCTATATAAACCTCTTACCCCAAGTGTCCTTGTGAACAGACTGTAAAGCTGGAAAAAAAGAAAAAGGTCACAAATATAAAGTGCAGCTCCACAATCAAATATCACTTTATGGCACCCCGCTTTTTCAGTGTCTGGGTAGTGAGGTTACAAATGTGCGGCTACTCTTGGTTTATCTTCCAGAGCTGCATTTATATCTGCCAGTTTCTTCTTGGCACTGAGGTTTCATCCTACAGCGCCCCCTGTTGGTTCAGTGTCTGGAAAGTAAGATTCCAGCTAAATTGCTCTTAATTTACCTCCTGAAGCTTTATAACTGTTGGTCTCTTTTTACTGCTGACTTTTTATCCTATTGCAACCCCTGTTACTTCAGTGTCTGGATAAAACAAGCCATAAACTATAGGACTCTGTATTGTTAGTTTTGATTTGCTTTTCCCCTCACACGTCATTTATAACACTGTTTTCTTCTTGGCACAAAGTTTACATCAAACGGCACCCCCTGCTTGTTTACTGTCTGTGTTACATAGGCCACAAGCTGTAAGGCTATGTGCCCACGGGACAACGTACCCGTGGACTTTTCCGCAGGTTTACCGCAGCTGCTCCCTGGAATCTGCAGCTATCCATTGCTGCGGTATATGCGTGGAGTTGCTGCGGTAAACCTGCGGCAATACCTGCGGAATTCCTGGCCTGTATCTCCATAGTGGAGGAGCGGGTATTCCGCGAATATTTCTGCATGAACAATTGACATGCAGTTACGGGCGGCTGTGGGAAATCCACGGCATATTCCACAAATACCACACCATTGATACAGCACTTCCCAAATCCCATAGGATAACATGGGGAGTGTGTGTACTTGTGCAAACCTGTGGATTTATCTAAAAAAATCCAGATCTGCACTCTTCCACGGCAAAATCCGTGGGTACATTGTCCCGTGGGCACATGGCCTAAGATTGCAGGTCTTCTGCTTTACTAGCATGACAGAGCTGATTTATCTCTGGTGCTGGCTTATTCGCATCCTATCACAACCCCTGCTGGATATAGCTGGCCCTGCACTATATAATTGCAAGTTATGTGCTTTACTTATCTGATGTAAATCCCATAACATCATTTCCAATTTTGCTGGTTTCTGGTTCGTACGGACTTAATTTCCTATTTGCACTCCCTGCTGCTTCAGTGTCTGGATAAAGCAAGCCATGCACTATAAGGCTATGTTTACACACAGCATTTTGTTTTTTCTCTCTCAAAATAAAAGCAGTATTTTTTACAGAACCAGCACAAGCTACGAGATTTCAGTACTCTGCACACGCTTGGGTTTTGTATTTGTTTTTTCCTAAGTGAATTTGAGATTTGCAGCTTGTGAAAAAACGGTATTTTGAGTGCATTTTTTACTGCCAAGAAAGCAGATTTTAGCTGCAGTAAAAAAAAACAAAACAAAATAACTCAGCAGTGACCTGCTTTTACTTTTCTGATGCAACATTTCTAAACTTGCTGTTTTTTGTTTTTCCCTTGGTGCAGTTTACTTCAGCCGGCATCTCCTGCTGGTTCAGATTCTCAATAAAATGATATAGCTTCAGCGTGGCCACATATTGTAGTTCGATTACTGCAGTATATTGTGGAGTCATCAAAAAACAGCTCAGAGTGTGGACGTTGGTACAATCAGATGAGAAGGGTAGAATTGTGAATACAGCTCTGGAGCTAAATGCAAAGTAACTGAAAAGCAGGACTAGATAAGAGAAGCAAGGATTTTTTTTTTTTTGATTGACCATAGATTTAACAGTCGAGGTGATATATTAAGGTGGTGCTGCACTTGCTCTTGGTCCAGGAGGAAAGTGAAACGCCAAGTATCGGACAGAGGGACGCTTTTTTTTAGAATAGGAGTGCACTACGTGTGCAGACTCGGGATCCTGCCCATTTCACTAGAAGTTATTTTTAGGGATCGTCTCTATCGGCACTTTTTTGACGTTGACAAATTTTGGAAACTTTACGATCTCCTTTCATCTTGACTTTACGCTTTTGATCCAAGAACTGCATGATCAGAACTTCCTCCTCCTCAACATATTGTTTTCCCATCCCCCTCCCGGCTGTCCTGAGGGCCAACACTGTGAGCAGCTTTTGCACTGTGTAGAATTGATGAACCCATAGGAGAACTATACAATAAACTCTTTATATCCCTGCATGGCCTCCTGTGTTTTCTGCGAGTCTAATTAAGGGCTCATCAGTATGAAGAGGTTCAGCTCACCGTATATGGTGCTCAGGAGAAAAAAAAAGGTTCCTATAATGAAAAAGACTCCGGCACTCAACATTTTGTGGAAACTTTAGTAACTTTTATTCATTATGAAGCAGTCAAAAATTGACGTTTCGTCATAGGCCTTCTTCAATGACTAAGGCTAAGGAGTGTAACGAGATTTTTTTTCTTTATAAATACACCACATAAGGACTTCTATGTCATAACTGGAGGTGTCCTCCAAAGGATATAATTCATCTTATTCTACATATACAGACCCTGACAGAAGTTTTGTTGCTTATCCATGTTATGTAAATAAAAGCTCATAACCTGACTTTAAATTGATCCATTGGTTTTATAAATTACTCTTTTGAAAGCTGAAACCCTCCCAAATTTGGTTTAGGTTATGAAAATAAAGTTGCTGCAAAGCTGAAATATTGATCATTTAATGAGAACACAGGTCAGATTTTGGCAAGACAAACGTTTTGTCGCCTTGTCATATAATGCACCCAATCCTAGTTTACAGCCTCACCTGTGCTCACTAAATGATCGGTTAATTAGTGGGTGTGTATAAAAAGAAACCCAGCACCCCAGACCTTCAGTTGAACTGCAACTCTGACAACATGCCAAAAATCCACCCTGTGACCAAAGCCTTGATTATCAAGAGGCTGAAGACCAGATCCACTGCAGAGGTGTCTGGCATCTTTAATGTGTCTCTGCGTCCAGTACAAAGAATTAAAAAAAGATTTGAAGAGACTGGAGACGTTTTTGACAAGCCCAGGTCCGGCAGACCCCGCAAGACAACTGCTCAGGATTAGCATTTGTTGGTTAAAAAATCCGAAGTCATCCCCTCTTCTACTGCAGCAGAGCTCCAACAGGCCTGGTCACCTCAAGTCCCTGTATCAATCAGAACAGTTTGTAAGATTCTGTCTCGAAATGGCCTCCATTGTCGAATCAGTGCCCAGAAGTTAGCACTAAACAAAATGCAATTAAAAAACCGTGTGGCATTTGCCAAGTCCCACAGCCTGCTAAACAGATGGACGCTGGAAAAGTGGCAGAAGGTGGATTTCTCTGATGAATCTTCAGTTGAATTACACCACAGCCACCACAAATACTGCAGGAGACCTACTGGAGCCCGTATGCATCCAGAAAACAGTTACGTTTGATAGTGGAAAGATCATGGTCTGGGGTTATATTCAGTATGGGGGTGTGCAAAATATTTTTAAGGTAGAAGGCAATATCAATAGCCTAAAATACGAAGAAGTATTAGCTACCTCTTACATTCCCAGTCATAAAAGGGGTCAAATTCTGCAGCAGGATGGTGCTCCATCTCATACATCCATCTCTACTACAAAGTTCCTCCTCACAAAGAAGATCAAGGTGCTCAAGGACTGGCCAGCCCAGTCACCAGGCATGAACATCATTGAGCCTGTTTGGGGTAGGATGAAAGAGGAAGCTTGGACGACAAAACCAAAGAATCTAGATGAACTCTGGGAGGCATGGAAGACTGCATTGTTTGCTAGTCCTGATGACTTCATCAATAAATTGTATGAATCATTGTTGAACCGCATGGATGCAGTCCTTCAAGCTCATGAAAGTCACACAAAATATTAAATATGGCTCTAATAGCACCACAACTTCAGTCACCAATGTAATGCAACATATCTTTGTATTAAAAGTTAATTATTTGTTTGAATTTCACATTACTTTCTGTGAGCGACAAAACCTTTGTCTTGCCAAAATCTGACCTTTCTGTGTTCATTAAATGATCAATATTTCAGCTTTGCAGCAACTTTATTTTTATAACCTAAACGACATTTGGGAAGGTTTCAGCTTTCAAAAGAGTAATTTATAAAACCAATGGATGAATTTAAAGTCAGGTTATAAGCTTTTATTTACATAACATGGATAAGCGACACTTCTGTCAGGGACTGTATGGTATCTTGGACTGTGGCACTTCCCCTCTGACCACCGGCCTAACAGTTTGCTGCACGCACTTATCACTAAGGCTTTCTTTTAAAACCTGCCTCTACTCTGCAGTTCATTCATTGGATCTCTAGATATATTCCTGGATTATAATTGAAGCCTCCTATTATCACAGTCCAAAATAGGATTATTTTTCCATATAACTAAAGACTACTTTACACACTGCGATATCGGTCCCGATATCGCTAGTGTGCGTACCCGCCCCCATCTGTTGCGCGACACGGGCATATCGCTGCCCGTGGCGCACAACATCGCCCAGAG
Source organism: Anomaloglossus baeobatrachus (assembly GCF_048569485.1). NCBI lineage: Eukaryota > Metazoa > Chordata > Amphibia > Anura > Aromobatidae > Anomaloglossus > Anomaloglossus baeobatrachus. Next base: position 89,648,016 of record NC_134364.1, on the reverse strand, counting down.
CCGTCACACATACTTACCTGTCCGGCGACGTCGCTGTGACCGGCGAACCGCCTCCTTTCTAAGGGGGCGGTCCGTGCGGCGTCACAGCGACGTCACTGAACCGCCGCCCAATCGCAGCGGAGGGGCGGAGATGAGCGGGACGTAACATCCCGCCCACCTCCTTCCTTCCGCATAGCGGCCGGGAGGCAGGTAGGGAGACGTTCCTCGCTCCTGCGGCGTCACACGCAGCGATGTGTGATGCCGCAGGAACGAGGAACAACCTCGTTACTGCTGAAGTAACGATAATTGGGAATGGACCCCCGTGTCGCCGATTAGCGATTTTTCACTGTTTTGCAACGATGCAAAATCGCTAATCGATGTCACACGCAACGGCATCGCTAATGCGGCCGGATGTGCGTCACGAATTCCGTGACCCCAACGACTCCGCATTAGCGATGTCGTAGCGTGTAAAGCCCGCTTTAGATCCTAAATTTTGAGGTCGGCTCTTCAAGCTTGTACTTGATTCTCTTTTTGTTGTATTTCAGTACCTTACAATTTGAGGTGTCCATGTTATTAGACAAGACAGATATCTACCATATATGTAGAATAAGATGAATTATATCCTTTGGAGGACACCTCCAGTCATGACATAGAAGTCCTTATGTGGTGTATTTATAAAGAAAAAATCTCTTGTTACACTCCTTAGCCTCAGTCATTGAAGAAGGCCTATGCTGAAACATCAATTTTTGACTGGTTTATATTGAATAAAAAGAACAAATAAAAGTTACTAGTTTCCATAAAATTTTGAGTGCCAGAGTTGTTTCCATTACTAAGGACTCATGTCCACTTGCGATTTACATGTGCGAGTGCAATCCGATAAAAAATCGGATTGCACTCGCACCAGTGTTAATCTATGGGACAGTGTCCTCTTGCTTAATTTTCTACGTCATGAATCGTGCTCTTGGTACAATCACAGCATGCTGTGTTTTGCACCGAGTCTCGGCTCACGCGTGTGTAAAATCGCACTGCACTCGCATGTTATGCGACTGCAGTGTGGTGCACGCAGACAGACAGCGGAGGAGATGAGGAGAAAGTGATCCCTCCCTCTTCTCCATTCCTGTGATGCGATCGCAAGATCTCATCACAGTCGCATGCCCCTTGGCTGACACCTGCAGCAGAAGGTCATTAGCATATAGCTTCCGATGCCCTCGCATCGGAAGCGGTACGCAAGTGGACAAGAGCCCTAACTATTGGTCTCCATGTTAACTGTGAGCGTAAAATTGTGATTTTTTTTTTTTTCCTTTTTTTCTTTTCTTATACAACAGCCCTTCCCAGGGGGATTACAAGCAGTGATATTACAGGTTACAGTAAAATTTAAACGTAAACCCAGACATTTCTGATCCAAAAGAAACAGTAGGGCACAATGTTATCCCTAGCCACTTCGAGACAGGCTGCAGCAGGATAAGGGAGCAAATAATCTCAAAAACATGCATCCAACTTTTCTCTCACTCACGATAAGAGGTTTAGAAGGTCAAGAAGTCATCCTGTCCTTACAGATTTGTGAAGTAGTGGCACGTGCCACCTTCTTATAGAAGGCTGGAGCTTTACTTTACTACTGTCATCAACTTCTTTTCCACACAAGATTTGGAAACATGAATCGCTAGCGTGTGTGTGTGTGTGTGTGTGTGTGTGTGTGTGTGTGTGTGTGTGTGTGTATATATACACAGTGCCTTGTGAAAGTATTTGGCCCCCTTGAATTTTGCAACCTTCTCCCACATTTCAGGCTTCAAACATAAAGATAGAAATCTTAATGTTGTGGTGAAGAATCAGCAACAAGTGGGTCACAATTGTGAAGGTGAACGATATTTATTGCTTATTTAAAATTTTTGTAAAAAATAAAACAACTGAAAATTGGTGCATACAATGTTATTCGGCCCCTTTAAGTTAATACTTTGTAGCGCCACCTTTTGCTGCGATTACAGCTGCATGTCTCTATCAGTTTTGCACATCGAGAGACTGATTCTTCTGTGTAAACAGCTGGAGCTGAGTGAGGTTGGATGGAGAGCATTTGTGAACAGCAGTTTTCTGCTCTTTCCACAGATTCTCGATTGGATTCAGGTCTGGACTGTGACTTGGCCATTCTAACACCTGGATACGTTTGTTTGTGAACCATTTCATTGTAGATTTTGCTTTAGGTTTGGATCATTGTCTTGTTGAAAGACAAATCTCTGTCCTAGTCTCAGGTCTTTTGCAGACTCCAACAGGTTTTCTTCAAGAATGGTCCTGTATTTGGCTCCATCCATCCTCTCATCAATTTTAACCATCTTCCCTGTCCCTGCTGAAGAAAAGCAGGCCCAAACCATGATGCTGCCACCACCATGTTTGACAGTGGGGATGGTGTGTTCAGGGTGATGAGCTGTGTTGCTTTTACGCCAAACATATCGTTTGGCATTGTGCCCAAAAAGTTAAATTTTTGGTTTCATCTGACCAGAGCACCTTCTTCCACATGTTTGGTTTCTCCCAGGTGGCTTGTGGCAAACTTTAAACAACACTTTTTATGGATATCTTTAACCCTAGAACGCATACCTGGGGCCTCGCAGGCCTGCTAGGTTACTTGTTGTCTATTGTAGATTTCTGTGCTTGCGCGTTCTAGGGTTAAGAAATGGCTTTCTTCTTGCCACTCTTCCATACATGCCATATTTGTGCAGTGTACGACTTGATTGTTGTCCTATGGACAGACTCTCCCACCTCAGCTGTAAATCTCTGCAGAGTGATCATGGGCCCCTTGGCTGCATCTCTGATCAGTCTTCTCCTTGTTTGAGATGAAAGTTTGGATGGACGGCCGAGTCTTGTTAGATTTGCAGTGGTATGATACTCCTTCCGTTTCAATATGATCGCTTACACGGTGCTTCTTGGGATGTTTAAAGTTGTGGAAATCTTTTTGCAACCAAATCTGGCTTTAAACGTCTCCACAACAGTATCACAGACCTGCCTGTTGTGTTCCTTGGTCTTCATGATGCTATCTGCGCTTAAAACAGAACCCTGAGACTATCACAGAGCAGGGGCATTTATACGGAGACTTGATTACACACAGGTGGCTTATATTTATCATCATCAGTCATTTAGGACAACATTGGATCATTCTGAGATCCTCAATGAACTTCTGGAGTGAGTTTGCTGCACTGAAAGTAAAGGGGATGAATAATATTCCACGACCCAATTTTCAGTTTTTTATTTTTTCGAAAAATTTAAAATAAGCAATAAATTTTGTTCAACTTCACAATTGTGTCCACTTGATTCTTCAACATAATTTTTTTTTTCTTTGTTTGAAGCCTGAAATATGGGAAAAGGTTGAAAAATTCAAGGGGGGGCAAATACTTTTGCAGGGCACTTATATATACACACAGAATAATATAGATACTGGGAAATACACCCATTATACAGGACAGGAGCAGTGGTACTGTGCAGTGTATATATACAGAATAATACAGGTACTGAGGATTACACCCAGTATACAGGACAGGAGAAGTGGTACTGTGCAGTGTATATATACTGAATAATACAGATACTGAGAATTACACCTAGTATACAGCACAGACGTACTACTGTGCAGTATATATACAGATAAATAGAACTACACTCCGTGTACAGGACACGAGAAATGGTACTGTGCAGTGTGTATATATACAGCATAATACAGGTACTGAGGATTACACCCAGTATACAGGACAGGTGAAGTGGTACTGTGTAATGTATATACAGTGGATATGGAAAGTATTCAGGCCCCTTTAAATTTTTCACTTTTTTTTTCATTGCAGTCATTTGGTAAATTAAAAAAAGTTCATTTTTTTCTCATTAATGTACACTCTGCCCCCTATCTTGTCAGGAAAAAAAAATTAAATGTAGAAATTTTTGCAAATTTATTAAACAAAAAAAACCCTGAAATATCACATGGTCATAAAGTATTCAGACCCTTTCCTCAGTATTGAGTAGAAGCACCCAATTGAGCTAGTGCAGCCATGAGTCTTCTTGGGAAGGATGCAACAAGTTTTTCACACTTGGATTTGGGGATCCTCTGCCATTCTTCCTTGCAGATCGTTTCCAGTTCCATCAGGTTGTTGGTGAACGTTGGTGGACAGCTAGAGTTGAGCGAGTACCCAACTATTCGTACTCGCTATTTTAATAACGAGTACTGTCTAATACTCCCGTATTCATTCCAAATAGCGTGTACAATGCAAGTCAATGGGGAAAACTTGCAAAGTAATGAGTAACCCGAATGCTGAACTATTTGTGGGAGAAGCAAATAGTGCGGAATTCAAGTAAAGCCTGCTTTACACACTTCAATAAATCTTTCAATCCGTCGTCGGGGTCAAGTTGTAAGTGACGCACATCCGGCATCGTTCGTGAGGTATTTGCGTGTGAAACCTACATGCGATCGATATTGAACGAAAATACGGTGATCGCATACACGTCGTTTATTCCTCATACATTGGACGTTTTGTTGTACGAAACTAGTGAATTGTAACGTGTGACATCCCTCATACGATTTTGGTGTCTGAGGCTATGTGCGCAGGTGTGCGCTCTGCACCGCAGCTTAAAAAAGGTCTGCTTCAGAGCGCAGCTGAAAAGCTGCGTTCTGAAGCGCCTCACAATGTCTGTCATGCACTAATCTCTGTCAGTCCGTCACTATCTCTGTCCCTCACTCTCTGTCCATGTCAGTCTATCCCCCTCTCTCATATACTCACCGATCCCCGGCGCTGCACGGCATTCACACTGCTGAGGCGGCTTTTACTGTTTTGAAAAAGCCGGCCGCCCATTAAACAATCTGGTATTCCCTGCTTTCCCCGCCCACCGGCGCCTATGATTGGTTACAGTGAGACACGCCCCCACGCTGAGTGACAGGTGTCACACTGCACCCAATCACAGCAGCCGGTGGGCGTGTCTATACTGTGTAGTGAAATAAATAATTAAATAATTTAAAAAAATGGCGTGCGGTTCCCCCCAATTTTAAAACCAGCCAGATAAAGCCATACGGCTGAAGGCTGGTATTCTCAGGATGCGGAGCTCCACGTTATGGGGAGCCCCCCAGCCTAACAATATCAGCCAACAGCCGCCCAGAATTGCCGCATACATTATATGCGACAGTTCTGGGACTGTACCCGGCTCTTCCCGATTTACCCTGATGCGTTGGCAAATCGGGGTAATAAGGAGTTAATGGCAGCCCATAGCTGCCAATAAGTCCTAGATTAATCATGTCAGGCGTCTATGAGACACCTTCCATGATTAATCTGTAAATTACAGTAAATAAACACACACGCCCGAAAAAATCCTTTATTGGAAATAAAAAACACACACACATTCCCTGGTTCACCACTTTAATCAGCCCCAAAAAGCCCTCCTTGTCCGGCGTAATCCAGGATGCTCCAGCGTCGCATCCAGCTCTGCTGCATGGAGGTGACCGGAGCTGCAGCACACACAGCCGCTCCGGTCACCTCCACGCAGGTAATGAAGACTGCCGCGCGATCAGCTGAGCTGTCACTGAGGTTACCCGCTGTCACTGGATCCAGCGGTGGCCGCGGGTAACCTCAGTGACAGATCAGCTGATCGCGCTACTCACCTCAGTTGCTGACTGGAGCTGACCGGAGCGGCGGTGAGTAGCGCGATCAGCTGATCTGTCACTGAGGTTACCCGCGGCCACCGCTGGATCCAGTGACAGCGGGTAACCTCAGTGACAGCTCAGCTGATCGCGCGGCTGTCTTCATTACCTGCGTGGAGGTGACCGGAGCGGCGGTGTGTGCTGCAGCTCCGGTCACCTCCATGCAGCAGCGCTGGATGCGACGCTGCATCATCCTGGATTACGCCGGACAAGGAGGGCTTTTTTTGGGCTGATTAAAGTGGTGAACCAGGGTATATGTGTGTGTTTTTTATTTCCAATAAAGGATTTTTTCGGGCGTGTGTGTTTATTTACTGTAATTTACAGATTAATCATGGAAGGTGTCTCATAGACGCCTGACATGATTAATCTAGGACTTATTGGCAGCTATGGGCTGCCAATAACTCCTTATTACCCCGATTTGCCAACGCACCAGGGTAAATCGGGAAGAGCCGGGTACAGTCCCAGAACTGTCGCATATAATGTATGCGGCAATTCTGGGCGGCTGCTGACTGATATTGTTAGGCTGGGGGGCTCCCCATAACGTGGAGCTCCCCATCCTGAGAATACCAGCCTTCAGCCGTATGGCTTTATCTGGCTGGTTTTAAAATTGGGGGGGACCGCACGCCGTTTTTTTTAATTATTTAATTATTTATTTCACTGCACAGTATAGACACGCCCACCGGCTGCTGTGATTGGGTGCAGTGTGACACCTGTCACTCAGCGTGGGGGGCGTGTCTCACTGTAACCAATCATAGGCGCCGGTGGGCGGGGTAAGCAGGGAATACCAGATTGTTTAATGGGCGGCCGGCTTTTTCAAAACAGTAAAAGGCGCCGGAGCAGTGTGAATGCCGTGCAGCGCCGGGGAACGGGGATCGGTGAGTATGAGAGAGGGCTGGTCACTTCAGGTACTCAGGAGATTAGCGGTCACCGGTGAGTCCTTCACTGGTGACCGCTAATCAGGACGCGGCACAGACAGAGCCGCAGCATGACCGTGAAGTCGGGTGAGGTTCACCCGAGTTCATTCTGACAGTGCGGCTCTGTCTGTGTCTGCTGTCATCTGCCATTCACCGCTGCTACATGGCTGTCTGTGTCTGCTGTCAGCGGCTATGTAGCAGAGCTGAATGGCAGATGACATAGTAAAAACGCATCTCTACACATTACACACGCTTGGCAAGTCAATAAATAAAAAAAAAAAAAGGGTGCCCGTTGCATACGTCACAGAACACATGATCTAAAGGATCGCACACAATATTGATCAATTTAACATAGGCTACTAACGCACGTGTGACAGCAAATGAACGACCTACGTGCAATCTCATTAGATCGCATATGCGACCTGGGCGTGTCACATCGCATACGAGATCGCATCCCTAATTGTAAGGTGTAAAGCTGGCTTTACTCGTTACATTGCGAATACTCCCCATTGACTTGCATTGCACACGCTATTTATTCAGAACAAATACACGAGTATTAGACAGTACTCGTTATGAGTATAGCGAGTACAAATAGTTAGGTACTCGCTGAACTTTATGGACAGTCATTTTCAGGTCTCTCCAGAGATGCTCAATTGGGTTTAGGTCAGGGCTCTGGCTGGGCTAGTCAAAAATGGTCACAGAGTTGTTCTGAACCAATTCTTTGTTATTTTAGCGGTGTGCTTAGGGTCATTGTCTTGTTGGAAAATGAACCTTCGGCCAAGTCTGAGGTCCAGAGCACTCTGGAAGAGGTTTTCTTCCACGATATTTCTGTACTTGGCCCCATTCATCTGTCCTTCAATTACAATTAGTCGTCCTGTCCCTGCAGCTGAAAAACACCCCCACAGCATGATGCTGCCACCACCATGTTTCACTTTTGGTATTATATTGGGCAGGGGATGAGCAGTGCCTGGTTTTCTCCACACATACCACTTAGAATTATCACGAACAAGTTGTATCTTCGTCTCATCAAACCAGAGAATCTTATTTCTTCGGCGCTCTATTGGGAGACCCAGACGATTGGGTGTATAGCACTGCCTCCGGAGGCCACACAAAGCAATTACACTAAAAAGTGTAAGGCCCCTCCCCTTCTGGCTATACACCCCCAGTGGGATCACTGGCTCACCAGTTTTCGGCTTTGTGCGAAGGAGGTCAGACATCCACGCATAGCTCCACTGTTTAGTCAGCAGTAGCTGCTGACTATATCGGATGGAAGAAAAGAGGGCCCATATGGGGCCCCCAGCATGCTCCCTTCTCACCCCACTGGTGGTTTGTAAGGTTGAGGTACCTATTGCTGGTACGGCGGCTGGAGCCCACATGCTGTTTTCCTTCCCCATCCCCCTGAGGGCCTCTGAGGAAGTGGGATCTTACCGTCCCCAAAGCCCTGAGGCCGGGCTCCATCCACAGACCCATTGAACCTGCTGGATGTGGAGCGGGAGTGCCGTTCAGGGACATGGCCCTGCACCATTCAGGTACTCTGTGTCCCCGTACACACAGGCACAGCACACTCCAGACTTGCTGGGTGTGCTAGTGCGCCGGGGACAGTAAAGGGTTACAGTCACTGCAGCCTAGCTGAGTGACTTTATTTATTGGGAACTACCGCGCCGGACGCTCCGGGAGCGGCGGCGCGGCTGGGACTTGTAGTGTGCCGGGGACTTAGCGCCGACCGCGCTTTTACGGCGGCGGCGCTTATAAATCCAGTCCCCGGCTTTTGCGGCCTAGCTCCGCTTCGTTCCCGCCCCCACCCTGTCAATCAGGGTAGGGGAGAGACGCTGTAAAATCAGCAGCGCCGAGGGCTGGAGCCTTATTTACATGCTCCAGCCCTCTCACTGGACACTGTGGGACGCCGGTTTCCCGCTCTGACTTGGGGCACGCCCACGGCCCGCCCCTACTCACACGAGCTGGAGAAGGACGCCGGCAGCCATTCCTGCAGTCCGAGCTGATCTTAGATGGCGACACTCGGACTCTGGGCAACCAGGCACAGGACTAGGGCGACCACACACCCGCTTATAGGCGGGCGGTAAGCGGCACCTGAAGTGCTGACACTAAGTACCGCAGTTTTGTCCATTTGTATTTTGTGCTTACACTGCATAGGTCGCTATTTTTGGCTATATGGCGACACATCAGCAGCAGGAAAGCATGGGTGCTAAGGCACAGGCTTTCTAGGCTGCGGGTATTGCACGTACTGAAGTGTTCATGTGTATTTATGCTTGTATGCTATACACTGCACTGTACGGTCGCTAGTCTTGGCTATATTCGCCATAGAATGGCTAGACTACAGCAGCAGAAAAGCAAGGGTGCTGAGGCACAGGTTTTTTTCTATGCTGCTTGTATTGCAGGGGTTGCAGTGTTCATTTGTACTTATGCTTGTATGCTATACATTGCACTGTATGGTCGCTATTCTGGGCTATATTCCCCTAGATGGCTAGTCTACAGCAGCAGAAAAGCAGGCTTTCTATGCTGCTTGTATTGCATGTGCTGCTGTGTTCATTTGTACTTTATGCTTGTATGATATACATTGCACTGTACGGTCGCCATTCTTGGCTCTATAAGTCGGCAGCAGCATATAAGCTACACAGGCTTTCGATGCTGTTTTTACTGCATGTGATACTGTTCCACGGCACTGAACTCCATTGTGTGCAATGCTCCCCTGTAGCACTTGGTCAGCCGGGGTCTCTACTTGACGTGGCCAAAAGAGCCACCTCTCAACCCTGTCCAAGGACAGGGATGGAGTTGCAATGGGATAGAGACTTGCAGTCCGGACAGGCCATGGGCAATCTGGAGCATTGCTCCCTGGCCACCCTCATTTGGAATACAATTGGTGCTCCGGGGGGGTCCCAGGAGGCTCTCTGTATGATGAGGCAGACGTAGCTCATCAGGACTTTGATCCTGACACCGCTCTCAATCCGGATACACCGGATGGTGACGCCATAAGGAATGATCCTATAGCGTCCATCAATGGAATGTTGGATCTTTCTCCCTCAGCTCCCCCAGCGGAGGAGGCAGCTTCACAGCAGGAGAAGTCCCGTTTCAGTAGCTCAAACGTATATTGAGTATTGTTCTGGCCACGCTGACTTCAGAGAAGCAGTCCAGGAACACCACGCTTCCCAGATAAGCGTTTTCTCCAAACGTATTAAGGATACACGTTATCATTTTCCCCCTGACGTGGTCAAGCGTTGGACCCAGGGTCCAAAGGTGGATTCTCCAATCTCCAGGCTTGCGGCTAGAGCCATAGTTGCAGTGGAGATGGGACTTCACTTACAGTGACAGACAGATGGACTCTGGTTGAAATCTGTCTATGAGGCTGTCGGCGTGTCGGTTGCTCCGGCATTCACAGCCGTATGGGCACCCTAAGCTTTTCAGCTGTTCTTGCGCAGCTGGTCTTGAGCACATGTACATCTGTGCCGCAGGTGGTGTCCTTAACCTCGCAATGTCTGCATTGCGACTTACCCTATTAATGCTGTCCTGGAAGGACAGTCGCGGTTTCGGTCCTTCCCAGGCTCGGGCAGGTCCCAATTGTCCTCGTCCAAAAGGGCTGAAAAGCCTCAGAGGGGCTCAGCTTACGGCCGGGCTCAATCACGCCCAAGGAAGGCAGCCGGAGGAACCGCTACCAAGGCGGTCTCCTCATGACTCTCAGCTCTCTCATCTCTCCGCATCCGCGGTAGATGGCAGACTCGCTCGCCTTTGGCGACATTTAGCTGCCACAGGTCACAGACCGGTGGGTGAGGGACAGTGTGCCCACGTGCACAGGACAGAGTTCTGTTCTCGTCCTCCGACTCGATTCTTCAGAACGTCCCCACCTCCCCACCGAGCAGATGCTCTTCTGCAGGCAGAAGGAGTGGTAATCCCGGTTCCTCTTCAGGAACAAGACACGGTTTTCCCCCAATCTGGTTGTGGTGCCAAAAAAGGATGGCTCTTTCCGTTCCGTTCTGGACCTAAAACTGCTAAACAAGCACGTGGAGGCCAGGCGGTTCCGGATGATACCCTCCGCTCCGTCATTGCCTCAAGGTCTCAAGGAAATTTCCTAGCGTCAATAGACATCAAAGATGCTTATCTCCACGTGCCGATTGCTACAGAGCACCAATGTTTTTCTACGTTTCGTGATAGGAAACGACCATCTTCAGTTCGTAGCTCTGCCATTCGGGCTAGCGACAGCCCCACGGGTGTTCGCCAAGGTCATGACGGCAGTGGTAGCAGTCTTGCACTCACAGGGACACTCTGTGATCCCTTACTTGGACGATCTACTTGTCAAGGCACCCTCTCAAGAGGCATGCCAACTCAGCCTGAATGTTGCGCTGGAGACTCTCCAGACGTTCGGGTGGATCATCACCTTCTCAAAGTCAAATCTGTCACGACCCAATCACTAAAGTATCTTGGCATGGAGTTTCATATCCTCTCAGCGGTAGTGAAGCTTCCGCTGGACAAGCAGCGGTCACTACAGACTGGGGTGCAGACTCTCCTTCAAGGTCAGTCGCACTCCTTAAGACGCCTCATGCACTTCCTCGGGAAGATGGTGGCGGCAATGGAGGCGGTTCCGTTTGCGCAGTTTCATCTGCGTCCACTTCAATGGGACATTCTCCGCCAATGGGACGGGAAGTCAACATCCCTGAACAGGAAAGTATCCCTTTCACAGACGGCAAGGACTCTCTGCAATGGTGGCTTCTTCCCACCTCATTATCACAGGGAAGATCCTTCCTACCACCGTCTTGGGCGGTGGTCACGACAGACGCGAGTCTGTCAGGGTGGGGAGCGGTTTTTCTCCACCACAGGGCTCAGGGTACGTGGACTCAGCAGGAGTCCACCCTTCAGATCAATGTTCTGGTAATCAGAGCAGTGTATCTTGCCCTACTAGCCTTCCAGCAGTGGCTGGAAAGAAAGCAGATCCGAATTCAGTCGGACAACTCCACAGCGGTGGCATACATCAATCACCTAGGAGGGACACGCAGTCGGCAAGCCTTCCAGGAAGTCCGGCGGATTCTGATGTGGGTGGAAGCCACGGCCTCCACCATATCCGCAGTTCACATCCCCGGCGTAGAAGACTGGGAGGCGGACTTCCTCAGTCGCCAGGGATGGACGCAGGGGAATGGTCCCTTCACCCGGACGTGTTTCAGGAAATCTGTCGCCGCTGGGGAAGGCCGGACGTCGACCTAATGGCGTCCCGGCACAACAACAAGGTCCCAACCTTCATGGCACGGTCTCGCGATCAAAGAGCGCTGGCGGCAGACGCCCTAGTGCAAGATTGGTCGCAGTTCCGGCTCCCTTATGTGTTTCCACCTCTGGCACTCTTGCCCAGAGTGCTACGCAAGATCAGATCCGATTGCAGCCACGCCATACTCGTCGCCCCAGACTGGCCGAGGAGGGCGTGGTATCCGGATCTGTGACAGCTCACGGTCGGCCAACCGTGGGCACTACCAGACCGACTAGACTTACTGTCCCAAGGGCCGTTTTTCCATCGGAATTCTGCGGCCCTGAACCTGACTGTGTGGCCTTTGAGTCCTGGATCCTAGCGTCTTCAGGATTATTCCACGGGGTCGTTGCCACCATGAGACAGGCTAGGAAGCCCACGTCCGCTAAGAACCACAGAACGTGGAGGATATTCTTATCCTGGTGCTCTGCTCAGGGAGTGTCTCCCTGGCCATTTGCATTGCCTACCTTTCTTTCTTCCTGCAATCTGGGTTAGAAAAAGGTTTGGCGCTCGGCTCCCTTAAAGGTCAGGTATCGGCGCTATCCGTCTTTTTTTCAGAGGCGTTTGGCACGCCTTCCTAAGGTGCGCACGTTCCTACAGGGGGTTTGCCATATCGTACCCCCGTACAAGCGGCCGTTAGATCCATGGGATCTGAACAGGGTACTAGTTGCCCTCCAGAAGCCGCCCTTCGAGCCTCTGAGGGAGGTTTCACTTTCTAGACTATCACAGAAAGTGGCTTTTCTGGTAGCGATCACATCTCTTCGGAGAGTGTCTGAGCTGGCAGCACTATCATCCAAGGCTCCCTTCCTGGTCTTCCACCAGGACAAGGTAGTGCTGCGCCCCATTCAGGAGTTTCTCCCGAAGGTGGTATCCTCTTTTCATCTTAATCAGGATATCTCTTTGCCTTCGTTTTGTCCTCATGCAGTTCATCGGTATGAGAAGGATTTACATTTGTTAGATCCGGTGAGAGCACTCAGAATCTACATTTCCCGCACGGCGCCCTTGCGCCGTTCGGATGCACTCTTTGTCCTTGTCGCTGGTAAGCGCAAAGGGTCGCAGGCTTCTAAGGCCACCCTGGCTCGATGGATCAAAGAACCAATTCTTGAAGCCTACCGTTCTGCTGGGCTTCCGGTTCCATCAGGGCTGAAGGCCCATTCTACCAGAGCCGTGGGTGCATCCTGGGCATTGCGACACCAGGCTACGGCTCAACAGGTGTGCCAGGCAGCTACCTGGTCGAGTCTGCACACTTTCACCAAACATTATCAGGTGCATACCTATGCTTCGGCGGACGCCAGCCTAGGTAGAAGAGTCCTGCAGGCGGCAGTTGCCTCCCCGTAGGGGAGGGCTGTCTTGCAGCTCTAACATGAGGTATTTCTTTACCCACCCAGGGACAGCTTTTGGACGTCCCAATCGTCTGGGTCTCCCAATAGAGCGCCGAAGAAGAAGGGAATTTTGTTACTTACCGTAAATTCCTTTTCTTCTAGCTCTTATTGGGAGACCCAGCACCCGCCCTGTTGTCCTTCGGGATTTTTGGTTTGTTTGCGGGTACACATGTTGTTCATGTTGAACGGTTTTCAGTTCTCGGATGTTACTCGGAGTGAATTTGTTTAAATCAGTTATTGGCTTTCCTCCTTCTTGCTTTTGCACTAAAACTGGTGAGCCAGTGATCCCACTGGGGGTGTATAGCCAGAAGGGGAGGGGCCTTACACTTTTTAGTGTAATTGCTTTGTGTGGCCTCCGGAGGCAGTGCTATACACCCAATCGTCTGGGTCTCCCAATAAGAGCTAGAAGAAAAGGAATTTACGGTAAGTAACAAAATTCCCTTCTTCTCATAGTCTGGGAGTCCTTCATGTGTTTTTTGTCAAACTATGAGGGCTTTCATATGTCTTGCACTGAGGAGAGGCTTCTGTCGCGCCACTCTGCCATAAAGACCCGACTGGTGGAGGGCTGCAGTGATAGTTGACTTTGTGGAACTCTCTCCCATCCCCCTACTGCATCTCTGGAGCTCAGCCACAGTGATCTTGGGGTTCTTCTTTATCTCTCTCACCAAGGCTCTTCTCCCATGATAGCTCAGCTTGGCTGGACAGCCAGGTCTAGGAAGAGTTCTGGTGGTCCCAAATGTCTTCCTTTTAAGGCAGTGTTTCTCAACTCCAGTCCTCAAGACCCAACAACAAATCATGTTTTCAGGTTTTCCTCCATATTAGACAGGGGATAATTCCATCACCTTTGCAACATTAAGGAAATCATGAAAACCTGATTGAGGAAAACCCTAAAACATGATCTGCTGGTGGGTCTTGAGGACTGGAGTTGAGAAACACTGTTTTAAGGATTATGGAGTCCACTGTGCTCTTAGGAACCTTGAGTACTGCAGATTTTTTTTTGTAACCTTGGCCAGATCTGTGCCTTGCCACAATTCTGTCTCTGAGCTCCTTGGGTAGTTCCTTTGACCTCATGATTCTCATTTGGTCTGACATGCGCTGTGAGCTGTGAGGTCTTATATACAGTGCCTACAAGTAGTATTCAACCCCCTGCAGATTTAGCAAGTTTGATAAGATGCAAATAAGTTAGAGCCTGCAAACTTCAAACAAGAGCAGGATTTATTAACAGATGCATAAATCTTACAAACCAACAAGTTATGTTGCTCTGTTAAATTTTAATAAATTTTCAACATAAAAGTGTGGGTCAATTATTATTCAACCCCTAGGTTTAATATTTTGTGGAATAACCCTTGTTTGCAATTACAGCTAATAATCGTCTTTTATAAGACCTGATCAGGCCGGCACAGGTCTCTGGAGTTATCTTGGCCCACTCCTCCATGCAGATCTTCTCCAAGTTATCTAGGTTCTTTGGGTATTTCATGTGGACTTTAATCTTGAACTCCTTCCACAAGTTTTCAATTGGGTTAAGGTCAGGAGACTGACTAGGCCACTACAACACCTTGATTTTTTCCCTCTTGAACCAGGCCTTGGTTTTCTTGGCTGTGTGCTTTGGGTCGTTGTCTTGTTGGAAGATGAAATGACGACCCATCTTAAGATCCTTGATGGAGGAGCGGAGGTTCTTGGCCAAAATCTCCAGGTAGGCCATGCTATCCATCTTCCCATGGATGCGGACCAGATGGCCAGGCCCCTTGGCTGAGAAACAGCCCCATAGCATGATGCTGCCACCACCATGCTTGACTGTAGGGATGGTATTCTTGGGGTCGTATGCAGTGCCATCCAGTCTCCAAACGTCACGTGTGTGGTTGGCACCAAAGATCTCGATCTTGGTCTCATCAGACCAGAGAACCTTGAACCAGTCTGTCTCAGAGTCCTCCAAGTGATCATGAACAAACTGTAGACGAGCCTTGACATGACGCTTTGAAAGTAAAGGTACCTTACGGGCTCGTCTGGAACGGAGACCATTGCGGTGGAGTACGTTACTTATGGTATTGACTGAAACCAATATCCCCACTGCCATGAGATCTTCCCGGAGCTCCTTCCTTGTTGTCCTTGGGTTAGCCTTGACTCTTCGGACAAGCCTGGCCTCGGCATGGGTGGAAACTTTCAAAGGCTGTCCAGGCCGTGGAAGGCTAACAGTAGTTCCATAAGCCTTCCACTTCCGGATGATGCTCCCAACAGTGGAGACAGGTAGGCCCAACTCCTTGGAAAGGGTTTTGTACCCCTTGCCAGCCTTGTGACCCTCCACAATCTTGTCTCTGATAGCCTTGGAATGCTCCTTTTCTTTCCCATGTTGACCAAGTATGAGTGCTGTTCACAAGTTTGGGGAGGGTCTTAATTAGTCAAAAAAGGCTGGAAAAAGAGATAATTAACCCAAACATGTGAAGCTCATTGTTCTTTGTAGACAAGAAATTCTGTGTAACAGATGGAATATACAGTAGTAATCTTTGGCCACTCCACAATAGCATAAGTATAAGGAGAGAGGAAAGGAGTACTAAATGGCCAACAAAAATATCAATAAGTATCAAAACCATTGCCTTGTGGTATCAAAACCTGAACAAATTTATTGAACATTAAGTCAGACAATGGTAAAATCACAAGTATGGAAAAAAGACATAATAGCAGGAAATCAGTCCCAGAAAAAACATTCCCACATGGGAGGACATCAGCCCAATATAATAATATACACAAAATGGGCAAGCAGCACCCTGAGACTATAGTGGAGGAAAATTCCTCACACTACAGATAAATAAATCGAACAGAGCTGCTTACCCATTGAAAAGTGCAAGGTGCTAGGTCAATGCCAGGGCAGAGGTCCAAATAAAGTTAGGAGAAGAGGGCACTTTGCAGACACCAACAAAATGGCTCTGCTCTGTGATCCTAAACTTCATCTTCCCTTTACCTTTTGGAAACACCCAGATTGGAGGGGGAGGTGACATCACACACAGGAGGGCAGATTCCACCAACTTTTACTGCAGTTGTAATGTGAGCTAGTTCTACAGTAGCTCTACAGCAGGATTTGAGCAGCTGCTCCCCCTAGTGTTTAAGAGTGGAAAATATCAAACTTTTTATTTTTTTTTAGATTTTGCTCAATTAAAAACAAATAATATTATTTAACCAAAACATTAAAACACTAATACTTTACTTTTTTCAGTTATTGAAAATTTTTTTTTTTTTGGACGACACCTTTCCTTTAAATATGAGTGTCTGAGCAAAGGGTCTAAATACTCATGACTATGTGGCATGACCATGTGATATTTCAGTTTTTTATACTACAGGATGACAGAGGTTCATAAGGAGACCGAGAAAGCCCAGTCAGGACTACATTGAGGTCCCAGGATGGTGTGAGGACTCTCTGTCGTGGACAAATTCTACTAGCGGACACCATAATTCGGCGGATCCAGCGATGACTTGCCAGATCTGCATCAAAAATGGAACTGACAGCCGAAACCTGCACTTTTAATGTGCTGGGCTTAAGGCCCAAGTCCAATCCATTCTGGAGGAAGACTGGTATCTGGGATATGTCAGGCTGCAGTGGGTCAGGTGGACAAGAACCACACCAGCAAGAGAATCTCATCCACATTTTATTGTAGATATCATTAGTTTATGTTTTTTTTGCAAAGTAGCCACAATTTGTTCAGGAAGGCCCTGAGACCTTAGCACCTGGGCCTCAGAAGCCAGGCAGCTAACTTGATCCTTTGAGGATGCGGGTGGAATAGCAGACCCTGGGATAGTAAGCTGGGGTCTGGACTCAGGAGGATCAGGCCGTCGACTTTGAGAGCCATGATCAAGTTGTACCAACTCCTCTTCGGCCACAGAGGAGTTACCAGGATAGTTGGGACTCCATCCTCCCTGATCTTCAGGGTTCTTGCCAGAAGAGGGATAGGCGGGAAGACGTAGGCCAGACGAAAGGACCAGTTGCGACAGAAGGTGTCCACCCCTACCGCGTTGTCCTGTGGGTTCAGGGAGAAAAATGTTGCGACCTTTCGATTCCCATTTGATGCAAACGGTTCGATCTCTGGAGTACCCCACCTTGCCACCAGTGAGCAGAACACTGCTTGGTCCAGGCTCCACTCCTGGGTGAACATCTTGGCAACTTAGGAAGTCCGCTTGAAGATTCAAAGACCCTTTTAGGTGGACTGCGGAGAGGGACAGCAGGAATTTCTCTGCCCAGAGTACACAGACATCAGTGAACCAGATCTTGTACCGCCCTGATGGCGTAGATGTGCGACCGTGTTAACATTGTAGGAATAGACTAAAATGTGAGATCCCCTGACGAGATCTTGAGCTGCCAGGAGGACTTCCTCGACCGCCCCCGTTCCCCGGTAGCTGAAAGACTGGGAGCTGATGTAACGACTCCAGACACCTTGAAGTGGGATGTTGGCAACCATAGCCCCCCACCCCCTCTGGCTGGCATCTGTCGTCAGGGTACCAAGAGACCTCTGGGTCCATGCAACTCCTACGAGCAGGTTGCTGGGATTCAACCACCAGAGGAGAGACGAGATGACATTCCCTGACAGGCGAAATCTTTTGTTCAGGGAAGCAGGGCCAATGTGACAGGATATGATCCTGAAGACAACGAGAGTGAGCTTGGGCCCACATGACTAATGGAATGCAGGATGTCATTGATCCAGAGCTGACATAGCTGTTCGAAGGGTGGGAGATGCTTGCCGATGTAGAGCCGATATTTTGGAGAGAAGGGTCAATCTGTGGTCCTCTGGGAGAAAGGATGCCTGCTTGTCGGAGTCTAACAGCATCCCGAGAAATCGTCGTGTGGAAGAAGGTTGCAGTTGAGACTTTTGGAGATTGGGGCTCCAGCTCAAGGATTGAAGGACGCTCAAAAACCTCTCCACATGGCTCCTGAGGGTCTGAGCGGAGGGAGCAATGAGAAGAAAGTCGTCCAAATATGGCACCAGACAGATGCCTTGAACCCTTAGGAAGGCAACTACCTCTGCCATGATTTTTCAGAAAACCCTTGGGGCCGAGGAGATCCCAAAAGGAAGTACATCGAAATGAAAGTGAAGGACTTGCCCCTTGCACAGAATTGCAAATTTGAGGTACTTCCTGTGCCGAGGATGAATGGGCACATGGAAGTAGCCGTCTTTCAAGTCGATCGTAGCCATCTGGTGGTGCAGCCCTATCAATGCAATCGCTGATTTTTATTGACTCCATTTTGAAACAACGGTATCAAACCCGTTGGTTGAGACGTTTCAGATTGATTATAACACGGGCGTCTCCAGACGGCTTTATGAACAGGAAGAGGCGGGAGTAGTGGCCCACCTATTCTTCCTGACTTGGTACTGGGCAAATGACATTTGAATGTAGTAACTCATGTAACTTTGAGTACAGGAGATCCTGGGCACCCTGTGAGGACAGGGCAGTGACTCGGAGGCCTGGTGGAGGGGGAGACCTGGATTCTATCAGGAGACCTTCTGATATGACATTTAGCACCCAATAGCAGCTGGTGATAGTCCGCCATTGGGGAAGAAAGTCCGAGAGTTGCCCCCCACCACCAGAACCGAATCACGCTCATGCTGCTGACGCTGCTGCTGGGAAGGGATGAGGATATTCTTCCCACTACCCTTTGGGTAGCCTCAACGACCTCACTTCCTTTTCCCCTTGGGCTGAGAGGTCTGAGACACAGAGGGATGAAACGACAGTTTCCTGGGGGGTTTTTGCTCCAGAAGAGCCTTCCGATCAGTTGCCTTATCCAAAATGTCATCCATTGCTGGGCCAAAAACAAAGTACCCTTTAAAAGGAAGAGAGCAGAGCCTCATTTTGGAAGTGGAGTCCCCACTCCACATTTTCAGCCACAACTCCCATCTGGCGGAGTTGGACAACACCGATTCCTGGCCGCCAGGCGGACTGACACTACGGACGCATCCCCCAAAAAACTGGTTGCTTTCCTGAGGGAAGAGAATCTAGCAGAGCATCCCTAGGGGTACCCTGAGAAATATGTGATTCCAACTGGTCAAGCCATCTGAGCAGGAACCTGGAGACACAAGTGGAGGCAATATTTGCTTGAATGGTGGAAAAGGGAGCCTCCCAAGATCTTTTCATAAGGCTTTCAATTTTGCGGTCCATCTGGTCCCTAAGTTGGGAACTATCCTCAAAGGGGAGTGCTGTCTTCTTAGCCACACGCGCTACCTGCACATCCACACTTGGGACGTCCCAGTGCATCTCATTTTCCTCTAGGGGAAACCTGTGTCTGAGATCGCTCTGGAATAGTTTTCAGGAAATTCCCATTCCTGAGAAATACGATTCAAGATGTTGGCATGGACCGGAAAGCCGACTTGTTTTGTCGATTTCAGGCCAGCAAACACTTCATCTTGGACCGAAGGAAGGACTTGCTCCTCTACCAAGCCCATAGTGCTCCGGACTGCCCCATTGAAATCTCCCAAATCATCAGAGGAGAATAGGAATGTTGGCAGCTCAGACCGCCTGGAGGACAAGGCTTCATCAGGTCCATCAGAAGCTGAATCGAGATCCTCCTCATGATCTGTAGGGGCTGTTTGGAGCTTCCTCTTCTTAGGGGAGGAAAGACTAGATGTAGGGAGGGAGGCTAGTGAGGCTTGTATCTCCTGCTTCACAATGGACCACAACTCATCCACCAGGGAAGGCTGTTCAGCCCTAACAATCTGGTCCGTGCAACTCTGGCAGAGCTTTTTATCCCAAACCATAGGGAGTTTTTTTGCACAAACTGGGCATTTGTTAATTTTTCCAGACTTCCTAGGGGCAGGCTTGTCTTCCTAGAAAAAAAAACATAGTACAAGGGAGCCATCAATAACAGCCTGCATATCAGGCATAAGGGACCAAGCCCCGCTAGACTTACTTACTGGGGGGAACACTGGGCTCTGCAGATTAGGGTAAGACGTGTCAGCACAGTCACCTTACCATGGTTCAGATGTCTTCAGGGCAGCCTTTATGTAAAAAGCCTGCCCCCCCAGTGTCAGAAAAATGTTCCCCGCCTCCCGCACCGGGTCCAGGACAGGTCGCCGCTAGCGTTGGCGTGTCCAGCACCCTGTCCCCGCCGACCAGAAGCACTCCCCCATCAGGGGAGCATGTGACCCAGAAGTCCCGCCCCTGGCAACACTTCCGGGCCATGCAGGACAGCGCGCGCACAGGAGGCAGCCGGGCGGGCTCATAGAGGTCGCTAGCCAGGGCGTCCACAGCCCACATCGCCCCAGAGAGGGTCCGGAAGGCTGGAGCAGCGGTCCCCCACCAAAGGTGAGCAGAAGCAGGAGGAGGAGCAGAGCCCAACCAACACTGCCCGGCTGTCAAAATAAAAAAAAAAGGTACACTGTAGTTCGCCGGCCACCATAGCGTGAGAAGAAGAAAACCTCTCTATGCCCCATGGGGACAGGAAAGACACTGGTTAATTGGAGGAGGGAGGGTCCTCTCTTGTACTTCCTGTCCCTATTAGGATGTAGAAAGGCAACGTTCTATGCTGTCGTGGAAGGAGACTAGAGAAAAAGTATTTAGTCAGCCACCAATTGTGAAAGTTTTCCCACTTAAAAAGATGAGAAGGGCCTATAATTGACATCATCGGCGATCACAACTATGAGAGACAAAATGAGAAAACAAATCCAGAAAATCACCGCGTCTGATTTGGCAAGATTTATTTATTTATTTATTAAATTATGGTGGAAAATAAGTATTTGGTCAATAACAAAAGTTAATCTCAATATTTTGTTCTATATCCTTTGTTGGCAATGACAGAGGTCACGCTGAAAGACCCAGCAATGTTTCATCTTCAATGCCCTTGCTGATGTAAGGACGTTTGCACTACCTATGATGTCAATTACAAGCAAATCTCATCTTTTTAAGTGGGAGAACTTGCACAATTGGTGGCTGACTAAATACTTTTTTTCTCCACTGTACATCCAGTATGCAGGACAGGAAAAGTGGTACTATGTAGTGTATAAATACAAAGTAATACAGATACTGATAATTACACCCTGTATACAGGACAGAAGTGGTACTGTATACACTACAGTCCAAACGTTTGGGGTCACCCAGACAATTTTGTCTTTTCCATGAAAAATCATACTTTTATTTATCAAATGAGTTGCATAATGAATAGAAAATATAGTCAGACATTGACGAGATTAGAAATAATGATTTTTGCTTGAAAAGATAATTTTCTCCTTAAAACTTTGCTTTCACAGAATGCTCCTTTGTAGCAATTCCAGCTTTGCAGAGCATTGGCATTCTAGCTGGTAATTTGCGGAGGTTGGGTTGGGTTGTCTTGATGGGCACTTTTTGCGTCCCATACGGTCAAGCTGCTCCCACAACAGCTCAATAGGGTTGAGATCTGGTGACTGGGCTGGCCACTCCATTACAGATAGAATTCCGGCTTCTTCCCTAAATAGTTCATACATAATTTGGAGTTGTGCTTTGGGTCATTGTCCTGTTGTAGGATGAAATTGGCTCCAATCAAGCGCTGTCCACAGGGTATGGCATGGCATTGCAAAATGGAGTGATAGGCTTCCTTATTCAAAATCCCTTTTACCTTGTACAAATCTCCCACTTTACAAGCACCAAAGTAACCCCAGACCATCACTTACCTCCACCATGCTTGACAGATGGTGTCAGGCACTCTTCCAGCATCTTTTCAGTAGTTCTGCGTCTCACAAATGTTCTTCTGTGTGATCCAAACACCTCAAACTTCGATTCGTCTGTCCATAACACTTTTTTCCAATCTTCCTCTGTCGAATGTCTGTGTTCTTTTTCCAATATTAATCTTTTCCTTTTATTAGCCAGTCTCAGATATGGCTTTTTCTTTGCCACTCTGCCCTGGAGGCCGGCATCCCGGAGTCACCTCTTCACTGTAGACGTTGACACTGGTATTTTGCGGGTACTATTTAATGAAGCTGCCAGTGGAGGACCTGTGAGGCGTCGATTTCTCAAACTAGAGACTCTCATGTATTTGTCTTGTTGCTCAGTTGTGCAGCGCGGCCTCCCACTTCTCTTTCTACTCTGGTTAGAGCCTGTTTGTGCTCTCCTCTGAAGGGAGAACAAAAATAGACTGTCGAGTTTCACATGAAAGGAAGGTCAGTTTTATAGCTTCTCTAATCAGCAAAACTGTTTTCAGCTGTGCTAACATACTTGCACAAGGGTTTTCAAGGGATTTCTAAACATCCATTAGCCTTCTAACACAGTTAGCAAACACAATGTACCATTAGAACACTGGAGTGGTGGTTGTTGGAAATGGGCCTCTACACACCTATGTAGATATTGCATTAAAAACCAGACGTTTGAAGCTAGAATAGTCATTTACCACATTAACAATGTATAGAGTGTATGTCTGTTTAATTTAATGTTAGTTTCATTGAAAAAACGTGCTTTCCTTTCTAAAATAATGAAATATCTAAGTGACCCTAAACTTTTGAACTGTAGTGTATACAGAATAATACAGATACTGAGAATTACACTCCATATACAGGACAGAAGAAGTGGTACTGTGCAGTGTATATATACAGAATAATACATGTACCGAGAATTACACCCAGTATACAGGACAGCAGAAGTGGTACTGTGCAGTGTATATATATACAGAATAACACATGTACTGAGAATTACACCCAGTATACAGGACAGCAGAAGTGGTACTGTGCAGTGTATATATACAGAATAATACAGATACTGAGAATTACACCCAGTATACAGGACAGCAGAAGTGGTACTGTGCAGTGTATATATACAGAATAATACATGTACCGAGAATTACACCCAGTATACAGGACAGGAGAAGTGGTACTATGCAGTGTATATATACAGCATAAGGCTATGTGCGCACGTTGCGTACAGTTCACTGCAGAAATTTCTGCAGCGATCTGAAGAGCACATATGCGCTTTAAATCGCTGCAGAAATGTCCGTAGTGAAGCCGATTCCATGCGCTCTGCCTGCAGCTCCTCCCATAGACAGAGCAGGAGCTGCCGGCAAAGCGCACGGAAGAAGTGACATGTCACTTCTTTTTACGCAGCGCTTCGGCAGTAGCTGAAGCGCTGCGCTCTAAAACGCCACGTGTGCACGGCCCCTGCACAATCTCCATAGACTGTGCAGGGGACGCAGGACGCATGCAGTTACGCTGCGCTACAAAGCGCAGCGTAACTGCATGTATTTACGCAACGTGCGCACATAGCCTAATACAGGTGCTGAGGATTACACCCAGTATACAGGACCGGAGAAGTGGTACTGTGCAGTGTATATATATACAGAATAACACATGTACTGAGAATTACACCCAGTATACAGGACAGGAGAAGTGGTACTGTGCAGTGTATATATATATACAGAATAACACATGTACTGAGAATTACACCCAGTATACAGGACAGGAGAAGTGGTACTGTGCAGTGCATATATACAGAATAATACACATACTGAGAATTACACCCACTATAAAGGAAAGGATAAGTGGCACTGTGCAGTGCATATATACAGAATAATACAGATACTGAGGATTACACTCAGTATACAGGACAGGAGCAGTGGTACTGTGTAGTGAATATTTACAGAATAATACAGATACTGAGGATTACACCCAGTATACAGGAAATGAGAAGTGGTACTGTGCAGTGTGTATATATACAGAATAATACAGATACTGATAATTACACCCAGTATACAGGACAGGAGAAGTGGTACTGTGTAGTGAATATTTACAGAATAATACAGATACTGAGGATTACACTCAGTATACAGGACAGGAGCAGTGGTACTGTGCAGTGTATATATACAGAATAATACAGATACTGAGAATTACACCCACTATACAGGAAAGGAGAAGTGGTACTGTGCAGTGTATATATACAGAATAATACAGATACTGATAATTACACCCAGTATATAGGACAGGAGAAGTGGTACTGTGTAGTGAATATTTACAGAATAATACAGATACTGAGGATTACACTCAGTATACAGGACAGGAGCGGTGGTACTGTGCAGTGAAAATATACAGAATAATACAAATACTGAGGATTACACCAGGATACAGGACAGGAGCAGTGGTACTGTGCAGTGTATATATACAGAATAATACAGATACTGAGGATTACACCCAGTATACAGGACAGGAGAAGTGGTACTGTGCAGTGTGTATATATAGAGAATAATACAGATACTGAGGATTACACCCACTATACAGGACAGGAGAAGTGGTACTGTGTAGTGAATATTTACAGAATAATACAGATACTGAGGATTACACTCAGTATACAGGACAGGAGCAGTGGTACTGTGCAGTGTATATATACAGAATAATACAGATACTGAGAATTACACCCAGTATACAGGAAAGGAGAAGTGGTACTGTGCAGTGTTTATATACAGAATAACACAGATACTGAGGATTACACCCAGTATACAGGACAGGAGCAGTGGCACTGTACAGTGCATATATACAGAATAATACAGATACTGAGAATTACACTCAATATACAGGACAGGAGAAGTGGTACTGTGCAATGTATATATACAGAATAATACAGATACTGAGGATTACACCAGTATACAGGACAGGAGCAGTGGTACTGTGCAGTGTATATATACAGAATAATACAGACACTGAGGATTACACCCAGTATACAGGACAGGAGAAGTGGTACTGTGCAATGTATATATACAGAATAATACAGATACTGAGAATTACACCCAGTATACAGGACAGGAGCAGTGGTACTGTGCAGTGTATATATACAGAATAATACAGATAATGAGAATTACACCCAGTATACAGGACATGAGAAGTGGTGCTGTGCAGTGTATATACAGAATAATACAGATACTGAGGATTACACCCAGTATACAGGACAGGAGAAGTGGTACTGTGCAGTGTATATATACAGCATAATACAGGTACTGAGGATTACACCCAGTATACATGACAGGAGAAGTGGCACTGTGCAGAGTATATATACAAGACTATAAGCTGATCTCAGTTTTCTTCGTTTCTCTCCAGGCATTGTACATTGCACACTGTCCCTGGTTGGGTGGATGTTGCAGATCTTGTTTCCAGTCCCTGGGCCTTGTCACGTGATATCACTTATAGGGGATTCCTGGCTGCAGTGTTAGGTTAGTGCTGGGTGCAGGGCATTGCTCAGGTCCTGGGGGCTGGGGCAGGAGTAATGGGGATTTATGTGGAGGTCCTGGAGTGATTGCACTGGAACTGGTGACCTTGGGGGTTCCAGGTTGTAGGTAAGAGGGACTTTGTATAACTGGGTCTCATCATGGACTTGTCCTGCAGCACAGCTCAATGACTGCAGCTGTTGTGGCTCCATTTTTGCACTGGGGTCTTTCATAACTTCAGTGCACCCCTCACAGTAATGAATGCAATAGAATAAATGTTACAATGTTAGGATTTTATAAATATCAATTGTTTGGTTTTCTTACTTAGATGTTACATTGTTGCAACATGATCCTATTCCTATCTGTGCACCATACGCTGCTCTTAAAGTGAACCCGTCATTTACTGAAGGCTCTGACCTCAGGCAGCTCGTCCTAGTGTGCGACAGCCTGAGAAATCTGAGTGACCACTGGTATCCATTGACTGACACCCAGCTTTACCATACAGGGATGGAATACACCTCAGCCACACAGAGGCGGGGCCTCTCTGTCCTGACACTGGGGAGGCGGGGGCCTCTCTGTCCTGACACTGGGGAGGCGGGGGCCTCTCTGTCCTGACACTGGGGAGGCGGGGGCCTCTCTGTCCTGACACTGGGGAGGCGGGGGCTTCTCTGTCCTGACACTGGGGAGGTCGGGGCTCGTGTTACATGGGGTGGAGATCTATGTATATCTCTTGCCACTGGCTGAAGCTTTGTGCCAACTAATGCCCAGCAGAGGGTACAATGTGGCCTTTGGTCCATACACACTATCTGACATTATTTTTTATGTGTAATCTCTTTTTCTTAAGGGTTATCCGGCTTATTTTACTTATTTTTTGTTATTTCACTATTGGGCTACATTGGGGCAGGTAAGTAGATAGTGACTATCTACCCACCCTGCTGTCAGCGCCTCTCCCCCGGCTCAGAGCGGTCATGTGACCGCTCCTGCCAGAATTTTCCTGCTTCCTGTGATGTCACGTCGACAGGGGCAGGAGCTTATGCTCTCCTTGTAGACGGGCATCACAGGAGACGTCATGTAGCCGCCCTACTGGGCAGGTACAGTGCGATAAGCCCCCGCCCCTCTCATCCTTCCCCGCTCCCTGTGGGCTGCTATCTGTGCTCTATATGTGCTGGGGTCCTGCACAAACAGGGTTGTCCTCATTGTGATGTATGGGGCCCGGGTAACTGTGCCCCCCCCTCCCCTGTGCACAGTCTCTCTCCTCACACTGTGATGAATGCTGCCTCCGGCGCTCCTGGCTTCTTAATACAGTCAGGAGCAGAGAGCAGGGACGTCACCTGATACCACTGTCAACAGCACTGAGCTCTGCATCACAGCACTGAGCTCTCTATCACTCAGCTGTAAGGAGGCTGCACTCATCACAGCACAGAGGAGAAGAGACAGCATGGGTGAGAGATGGGGACAGAGAACAGAGTGCACAGGTGAGAGACAGAGCGAGGGGGGCAGAGAAGACAGTGCACAGGTGAGAGACAGAGTGGTGGGGGGCAGAGAAGACAGTGCACAGGCGAGAGACCGAGCGAGGGGACAGAGAAGACAGTGCACGGGTGAGAGACAGAGCGAGGGGGGCAGAGAAGACAGTGCACGGGTGAGAGACAGAGCGAGGGGGGCAGAGAAGACAGTGCACGGGTGAGAGACAGAGCGAGGGGGGCAGAGAAGACAGTGCATGGGTGAGAGACAGAGCGAGGGGGCAGAGAAGAGCGTGCACGGGTGAGAGACAGGGGGGGTGCTGGGGGGGGCAGAGGAGACAGCGCAGGGGGAGAGAAGCGAGTGCATGAGGGGTGGATTATATATATTATATAACTCTAGGTGTGTGAGTCTATGTGTGTATATACTGTATCTCCTATAGACTCACATTGGGGGCTATATATAATTTTCATTACATAGTGTTCATTTATCTATCAGGTGCTGGGGCAGAATACTGACAGCCAATGAGTGTGCAGAAGGCGGGGCTGGACACTGAAGCTGTGACTGTGAGTTTGGAAGTCAAACAAGTCATGTGTGGTTGAGCTGTAGGTAAATAAAGCAGCGGCAGAGAATAAAGTGAAAATTCAAGAGGAACAAAAGTTAGAAAACAAAAAAAAATAATGTAGGGATGTTTTATATGACAATACAGCACAGATTAGCTTAAAACATTTTTGAGTTTACGTCGCACAACTCCTTTAAGGTTAAAGTTAACGTTTCACAGAAATAAAGAAAAAACAGATAGGTACTACATTATATAGCTGAGGAAACCACCTCACAGATTGCCATATCACACATTGTATACAACATCTGCGCTAACAAAGAGCTCGGTACAGTAACCCCAACCATAAAAAATCTCCAACAATTGGAACGTCAGACCCCAAGTAAGGCGAGACCGACTATAGACAATATATCAATAGATCACTTCTAGGATAATTTACAATGGGACAGTAATGGCCTAATATGTCGTGTTATAACCCCAGCCATGCCCTTTATTGACCTGTCCTTTCCACCACTCATTCTGGGAGACTGTTTTAGGGACAGTGATTCTGTACCATCCGCCCGCCTATAGCTGGCATCTCTTATCCACCTCCATCAGCACTGGGCACTGCCTGTTGGGTGAGAGAGTTGCGTTGCCCTATGCAAAATTACCAGGTGCCTTCTTTACTGGGATCACTCCGATATCCATCAGGCGGCAAGACGTAGATTTCCATCTTTAAAACTGTCACCTAGAGCATGGCAGCCCAGAGAAGACCATTAGAGCATATTAGGCAAGGCACAGCCATTCTCCCATCATTTATGCTTCAGTGGCAGACTTTGGGCACAGTGCCACACTACAAGCACGGTTCACCTGTAATGAGGGATTAGTGGTATTACACTTCATTTCCACTATGGTGCCAGGCTTAGTTTATTGGCAGTCACTCAGACTCTTTTTGTACCTCCTCTGCAGCGATGCCTCCCGTCCCGCCACACAACTTTTCCTGGGTGGAGCCTGGTCTTCTGTCTGGCATGGCGATGCCCCGTCTACCTGCTCATTATGACTACCTCTATGAGAATGGTATCCGACATCTCGTGACCCTAACAGAGCACAAACCTCCTTACCATGACACCTGCCCTGGCATCACCCTTCACCGTATCCGTATCATGGACTTCTGCCCACCCAGCCTGGAGCAGATCAAGACTTTCCTGAAGATTGTGGACGATGCCAGAGCCAAAGGAGAGGTGGGTGGCATCCTTTATACAAGAAATACAAGCGATATATTATGATGAGGGTCTGATTCCCCAGAACCCACCCCACTGATTAGCTGATTGAAGATGCCAAGGTCAACAATAACTGACAGCTTCTAACATTGTGTAACGGCTGTGAATTGTACTGCCGCTCTCTCCCATTCATGTAGAATGGTCACAGTACCATTTACGGCCAGGAGTCATTGTGTGGCGCTGTGGACCTGATTGGAGGGTTTTCTGAAAATCAAATACCCTCAAGTTCTGCCCCAGAAACCCCTTTAAACACAATAAAAGTGTCTATAACATAATTCTGCAACCTTAATCTGACAAGAAAAGCTGCAAACAATCAGCAAGCTTCTGTTGACAGATGTCTTAGGGCGGCTTTGCACACTACGACATCGCAGGTGCGATGTCGGTGGGGTCAAATCGAAAGTGACGCACATCCGGCGTCACTTGCGATGTCGTAGTGTGTAAATCCTAGATGATACGATGAACGAGCACAAAAGCGTCGTTATCGTATCATCGGTGCAGGCTCCGACATTTCCATAATGCCGGTGCCGCGACAGGTACGATGTAGTTCCTCGTTCCTGCGGCAGCACACATCGCTATGTGTGAAGCCGCAGGAACATCACCTTACCTGCCGCCAGCGGCTATACGGAAGGAAGGAGGTGGGCGGGATGTTTACGTCCCGCTCATCTCCGCCCCTCCGCCGCCATTGGCCACCTGCCGTGTGACGTCGCTGTGACGCCGCATGACCCGCCCCCTTAGGAAGGAGGTGGGTCGCCGGCCAGAGCGACGGTCGCAGGGCAGGTGAGTGCATGTGAAGCTGGCGTAACGATAATTATCGCTACGGCAGCTATTACAAGATATCGTACCTGCGACAGGGGCAGGGACTATCGCGTGCGACATCGCAGCATCGGCTTGCGATGTCGCAAGGTGCAAAGCCCGCCTTAGGGTGCGTGCCCACGATCAGTGTTTGCAGTGTTTTCGATGTAGCATGCTTCAGCTGCGTCCAAAACGCTGCATTGTGAAGTACAAGCATAGTGGATGGGATTTCTAGAAAACCCGTGCCCACTATGCTTTTTTTTTCCGCAGCAAACACTGACCTGCGGTGCGTGTTTCCAGCATGTCAATTATTTAGCGAGACCACAAGCGAGAGCCCGCATTGCACTGCACCCTGATCATGGGTACAAGCAGCTGCGTTCTCCTGCGGAGGAGACTCGCAGCCCCGCAGGTCAGGACTCGCTGCGTTCTGAACGCAGCGAGTCCTGATCGTGGGCACATACCCTTTTTCTAATTGGTCACATCTAGTGTCATGCTAGGTACGGGGAAGTACCATGAGAATAGTGAAAGGAAAGGGAAACCCTGTGTTTAGGGAAAGGAGAGATTGTGACCCCTGACCAAACCTTCTGCTGGTCCCTGGCTTCCATCACCACCCAAGATAGGTTCCGCAGCTATGCACTGAGCCAAATACCACACACTGGCTGACCCTGAAGTAGGTCCTAGGTAGAGAGCGGAAGGGATGAGCGCTTAGTCAACGCCACTAAACTCTAAAGAAGACAACAGGGATAATAAATGGGGCAGGGAGGGGGGAGGTAAACAAATAACTTAGCTCCAGATGACTCATGAGGAACTACAACAGCAACAAAGTTTCGCCAGATGTATACACCCTGACTGCTTGCTGTGAAGACATCTTAAGGGTATTAGACCTATCACTAGCACAGAGTAAAGGGAAATGAGGGTATATGGGAAGGGAAGTGATGATGACAAACAGCTGAAAGGGTGAATAACTCTGCAGGGTCCTAAAGGGAAAGGGATGAAAACCAAGCAGAGGAGATACATGGGATGCCAGATACATCAAGCAGGAATAATAGAAGGTCAAGTAGCAGTTTGCGGAGCCGAACGCTGTGACCTTCAATAGCCAGACACCACATGACTGTCTGCCACCCGTGACATCTAGTGAATTTCTGCTACATATAAAGAATATAAATATAGGCTGATATACAGGAATCATGAGGAGCAGGGCTGCGTACCGAGCAGTGGTGTTAGAATAATGAACACATTCAGCCCCAGGTCTGCTACCTTCTCATTACCTCCACATCTGACACTCGACTTTCTTTTCTAGGCTGTCGCAGTTCACTGCCTTCATGGTTACGGCCGGACCGGTACCATGTTGGCTTGCTATCTGGTAAAATCTAAAAAAATCACTGGAGTGGACGCCATTCATGAAATCCGCCAGCTCCGGCGTGGATCCATAGAGACGACCGAGCAGGAAAAGGCTGTGATACAGTTCCACCACCACATTAAGTGATGAAGGAGGGAAGCTCCTGGGGGACTCTGGCATATAATGACGGGACTTATTGCTATATGTAGTATTTATATACAATATCTGTTTATCATGAAAGCATTGTATCTAGGAAATAACATGTGCAGGTCATGGCCTGATAGAGGCTAGAGAATGAAGAAAAGATCATTACATATAGGCTGAAGATTAGAGGAAAGGTCACTATATTGGGACTGGAGATTAGAGGAAAGGTCATGACAGAGGGGATGATGATTAGAGGAAAAGTCATGACACAGGGGCTGACGATTAGCAGAAAGGTCATTACATAGGGGCTGAATAATAAGGGAGGTCTCAAACCTTTCCTCTAATCTTCAGCCCCTATATAATAACTTTTCACCTATTATTCAGCCCCTAAGGTGTGACCTTTATTTATTCTTCATCCCCTATGTAAATCTAGTGCCTGTGTACTGATCCTTGTTGTATGTTTCAGTCCCAGTGTAATGACTTTTCCTCTCTTCTTCAGTCCCTGTATATTGACTTTTTTTCTAATGTTTAGACCCTGTGTAATGACCCAGTCATCATCCTGTGAATAAATTTGAATAACATTACCCATGTTACCTGCAATATATTTTAAAATGACATCTATATTATGCAACATGCAGGGGCGAACATATCCTAGAGGCAGAATGGGCACCTACCTATTTCCAGGAGGCACCTCTCTTTCTACACAGCTGATGCCACCATTTTCCCATTTAATGAGTAGAGACCCCCATAGTGATTGGAAGGGGTTTGTATAGTTTATTGTGACTTCTTGAAATTCCTAATCCGCTTGTGAAAAGCATGAGTTGTCTCATAACTGGCTGCCGCTCCGCCGTCAGGAAACCTCCCGGATTATGGGGCATTAGCTGCTGCGTCACTTAAGGATTTCTCACTATTTTAACCATAAATACAGATAAGCACCCAAGCCAAGCTAGGGGCGGCAATAAGTAATACAAGCTTCCTTACTACTCATCAGTAACGCTTCTATGGCACTAACCGTATCTACCTGTCTTAGGGCATGGTTCTAAGGACCAGGACCTGCTTTACCCTACATGCTGCCCTGAAGGTGTAACCTTGGTACCTCTATACCACATTCACCTTAGATTTAGAGAACCAAAACCGTCAGAGACTTAATGGTTAGACTACACTTATCCCTTCCCCAGGTCTTTGTGGATGGCACCCATGTAGCTAAAAGGGAATGTGGCCAACCAAGCCTCAGCCCCATCTATCCAAGAGTTTTGGTCTGTATCCAAGCTTTGGACAAAGATTTTGATACCAGGTCCTCTCTTCCTCCTATGTATGTCTCATGATCTGCACACTTTTTAAACCGTATAGTGCTGTAAGCCTTCCTCAGGGGCGGGACCATTACTAATCATGGACGCGCACTAAGAGGGTGGGGCTTAACTCCAGGAGAAGAGGAGGCCTAATTTCGGTGTTGCTATGGGCCCACCTGTCTAGATTTATTTAGGAGATATTGATTGTAGACTCTGTCTTTGTTTTTTTGTTTTTGTTTTTTTTTACCTCTAGTGGGCGATCTGTAGATGGATTTATGTGAATCCTAACACAAAGTACATACAGGATGATCTGGAGGGTTCAGACACGGGCGATACATGTGGCCAGTGACTGATGTAATTCATACTTTCTGCTTTCCGACCCACCGGCTGCATCTTTGTCCACAAATATCCGGCGCTTGTTACAACAAGTCGCATCCGTTAGGCAAAATAAACACAGGATCATCAGGGACAAAGAAACCGCCAGCCAAGCACTGAGTGTGTTATTGCTGAAAATACCGGCCCCCCCAGTATGGGCAGCAGCACAGTGACCCCAGGGAGGACATCACTGAGCTCTACATCGACAGCCAGGAATAAATTGCATACTTGATGGTAAAAAACCCTAGAAATAACCATTGTCCTGGTGGTAAACTTACTGCATCAGATATTCTATATTTCACCTACGTGGCTTAAATAGCTCTTAGCCAGAAGGATAACCTAAAATGTGCTGGAGCTGCCGCTGATTTCAGACCATATGGTCATCCTGCTCTACAATATATCTCCTTCTGTAGTAATAAATGGCTGATAGGTTGCCAAGCTCCACCCCCTTGTACAATAAGATTGCTTTACCTCTCTCCCAAAAAATGTTTGGGTAGGGTGGTCTAATCAGGGACAGGGGAATGAATGTCAGTTTTACTTATTTCTCAAACTGAAAAATTGGGGTCTAAGGCATAATGTGTCTACTTGTGGACAGTGCCAGATCGGAATAAGGAGACTTATAGGCCATACAATGCTCCTCTGGGAAATTAAATCTGAAAATCTAATTTAAATAATGTCATTTTTTTAATGTGACCTCCAGACTGGCTAACTATGTGATCACCAGGGGACATCATTTATGGTTATTGCAGTAAAATAAACATTTTTTTTCTCTCCTAAAAATAAAGCATATTGGAAGAATGAACATTTTAAATTATTGAAAAAAACCCCAAAAAACTATTTTAATATTTACATTATTCCTGGAAATTATTTTTTTTATTTCTTCTAAGCTGACTTCTTTATTTTCCTTGAAACACAGGATATTGCGGTTTAAAAATTAATGTTAAACATTTAAGAAATAATTGAAAATATTTTAAATAAATAATATCTTTCCAGAAATTCATGTAAAAAAATGTACAGTCATGGCTGTAAGTGTTGGCACCCTTGAAATTGTTCCAGAAAATGAAGTATTTCTCCCAGAAAATGATTGTCACTGCACGTTTTATTATACATGTTTATTTATTTTATTTATTGGAACAAGACAAAGAAACACAGATAAGAAAAGCGAATTGGGCAGAATTTCACACAAAACTCCAAAACTGGCCCGGACAAAATTGCTGGCACCCTCAACTTAAGGGGGCTTTACACGGTAGCGATATCGCTAGCAATTTCTAGCGATAGCGAGCATGTAAGTACCCGCCCCCGTCGCGCATGCGATTGTTTGTGATCGCTGCCGTAGCGAACATTATCGCTACGCAGCGTCACACATACTTACCTGGTAGGCGTCGTCGCTGTGACTGCCGAACAATCCCTCCTTCAAGGGGGAGGGACGTTCGGCATCACAGCGACGTCACCGCAACGTCACTAAGCGGCCGGCCAATCAAAGCAGAGGGGCGGAGATGAGCAGGACGTAACATCCCGCCCACCTCCTTCCTTCCTCATTGGGGCCGGCGGCAGGTAAGGAGACGTTCCTCGCTCATGCGGTGTCAGACATAGCGATGTGTGCTGCCGCATGAGCGATGAACCACAACGCTAAACAACCCTTACCGATTTTTGACTTTGGGACGACCTCTCCATGGTGAACGATTTTCACCATTTTTGAGGTCGCCTAAGGTCGCTGATATTACACGCTGCGATATCGTTAATGACGCCGGATGTGCGTCACTAACAACTTGACCCCGGTGACCAAACATTAACGATATCGTAGCGTGTAAAGCCCCCTTTAATATTGGATTGCACACCCTTTGGAATAAATACCTGCAATCAGTCGCTTCCTATAACCATCCAAAAGATTCTTCCTCCTCTCACCTGGAATCTCGGACTCTTCTTTATAAATTGCTCCAGGTCTCTCATATCTGAAGGCGCCTTCTCTTCTCCCAAGAGCAATTTTAAGATCTCTCCACAGGTCTCAATAGGATTTAGATCCCAAATCATTGTTGCCTCTTCAGAACTCTCCAGTGCTTTGTTTCCATCCATTGCTGGGGGCTTCTTGAAATATGGTTGGGATCATTGTGCTGCTGGAAGACCCATGACCTAGGACAAAAACTCAGCTTTCTGACACTGGGCACTATTATTGCCACCCAAAATCCTTTGGTAATGTTCAGATTTCATGATGCCTTATACAGAGTCGATGCTCCCAGTGCCAGAGACAGCAAAACAACCCAAAACATCTTTCCCAGAAGGATTTTGGCTCACTCATGTACATTTTAGCAAAAGTGCAGTCATGCTTTTTTCTGTCTTTTGGGTCTCCTCCATAGCGTTTCATTTCATTCAGATGTGGACGGATAGTTCGTGCTGACACTGATGCCCCCTGAGCCTGCAGGACAGCTTGAATGTCTTTGGAACTTGATTTGGGCTTATCCACCACCCGGACTATCCTGCGTTGCAACCTTTCATCCGCCTTGCCGTCCACGTCCAGGGAGATTAGCTACAGTGCCATGGGCTGTATATTTCTTGATTATGTTGCGCACCGTAGACAAAGCAACATCAAGATCTCTGGAGATGGACTTGTAACCTTGAGATTGTTGATATTTTACAACAATTTTGGTTCTCAAGTCCTCAGAATTTCTCCTCTTTCTGTTCTCCATGCTTAGTGTGACACACACAGACACACAATGCAAAGATAGAGTCAACTTCTCCCTTTTTTATTTGGTTTCAGGTGTGATTTTCATATTGCCCACACCTGTTACTTGCCACAGGTGAGTTTGACTGAGCATCACATGCTTGAAATAAAGCTGTTTACCCACAATTTTGGAAAGGTGGCAACAATTTTGTTTGGATCATTTTTGGGGTTTTGTGAGAAATTATGTCCAATTTTCTTTTTTTTTCTCGGTTTTCTTTTTATGTTGTTTGAAAACCTACAAAAGAAAAAAACATGTGTATAACAAAACGTGTAATTGCAATAATATTCTGGGTTAAATAGTTCATTTTCTGGAACAATTTCAGGGGTGCCAACACTTTCAACCATGACTGTATATCAATATACACAAAATATATAATTTAAAAATAATAATATATAAAAAAAATGTATGGGTTTTTTTTTTTATATAACATAAAAAAAAATCGAAAAAATTAAATCAAAAGCATTTTCTAAGCATAGTGCAATATCTGGATCATCATGAAGAATTGGAGGAAGTTTCATTTGATCATGGATGTATCTTATATGGTGGTTTAAATGTTATGGATTCACTCACTGGGGTAAATGACAGAATTTGCATTTTTTGAGGCGGCGAATTTGCAGATTGTGCATTTCTTAGGTTAAAAATCTTAGGTGTGGTGCAGTACACCAAGCTTCCACCAGAGGGAGACAGTACAGCAGCCATGTCTCCAGCAAGAACACAGGACTACATTTCCCATAGTGCACCCCTGACTGTGGCTGATTGGCTGCAGCTGCTGAGCCTGTGATGGGTAGACAGCGGCAGGGCAGTCTTGGCAGCTGGCAGCTTCATTGGTTGTTGCTGTGGAAACAATGGGCGCTTGATTGAAAGAGTGGGTGGGCTTCAGCATCATGGGGCACACCTACTATTATGTTTGCAAGTTGCAGGCTGGCAGGGAGTTCAGGCAGGAATAGAAAGGAGGAGAGAAGGGGGGGAATTAAGACACAGGAGCTTGAAGAGCGGAGTGCAAGCTTCCCTGGCAAAATTGCCCCTAGTGAGTGCGGCTCGGGCACAGGTACTGGTACCATCCATAGTCTCTGTGGGTCCAGCAATTATTGGGGTGCGCCTCCAACATGTGCGTCCTCATCCCATGAGGCGGGAGGTCCCTGCCAGCCTCCTACCTTCTGTAATAGAATTTGCGACTAATGAAGGATCCCTGGCATGCTGGCAACAGGTAGAGGGTGGATCCAATCTGGGCGGTCCAGCTTCATGCCCTCCGACAGCTTCTGGTGTGCTAGGTGGTCCGGCCACCAGGACCTACACACCACCCCTTCTTATCCATGCGTATATCCCAGGCCATCCATGGGCCCTGCTCCGCCAGGTAAGTCGAAGGTGTTGCGTCCGGTAACACTTGACCACACAATGAGCACCGTCACATGTCTGGGACTTGTTGATCTTTTGTTCGATCCCGTTATTTTGATATTTTTCCTTTTTTTTGTACCCTGCTCGCCTTGGTGGCACACTGGCATTTCTATGTGCCAGGACGTTCCCTTTACCATGACTGAAGTGACCCTTGAAGCCCAGCCAGCCATCTCTTAATAGTCCCCTATATACCAATGCTAGGGTAATTTGGTATCGGGTAGGGGGTGCTGTGTAGTCACCCCCATCCTATGTGTATACCCCTACATGTCAATATATTGTATCCTGTCCCCAAAAATCATGAACTCTATGGCCGACTCTTCTCCCGGTTCTCGTATAACTACATCGTATGTAGATAATCCAGGGGTGGGGGTGGGGGGGATTTATGTGGTCTCCGGTGAAATAAGTAGCAGAAGAGCTTACAATCTAACGTCGACTCAAGGTCACATAGACGAAGGGGTGGTGATAACGGGGTGTTGTCGGGGATTAGGGTCTTTTCGGAAGGGACAAAGGGACTGTAATCCATATTATCTCTTCCCTTCCGCGCAGACAATGGAGGCGAGGGGCAGGATCGCCCTCCTAGACTGGACGGCGCAATAAAATGCCAATTATTCCCTGTGACATTTAGTGCCTATCCTTCAGCCGGGTGATCCTGGGGGGCGACGATGGTTGTGAATGTGTCACATTGTTTGATAAGGGCCTTTATTCCTTCCGTGCCACAATAAAACTATTTCATTCGGGGATGAATCCAAATCCCGAGGCCTCACTTTGTCTCCACGGGGATTTTATATCGCCGTGGGGCGATGGGGTGTGGGGTCCGCCCTCTTTCCCCCTCGTAAAATCAGCGACTGCGGAGCTGGAGAAGAATAGGTTTGCAGTCAAACCTGCTCTATGCGTTCGACATCGGCCTGGGTAAAGTGCTATGCAGGTTTCCCGTCTACGCCTTGTGGTGTAATGGCAGACCCTCGTTACGAGGATAAGGAAGGGGGGGGTTGCCAGTGTTATATACCATGTGGTAGCTGGGAGGTTAACTTGGAGAGAACAGGTATAAGCAATCAAACGCGTTGCCTTTATACAACGCACCTGTCGTCACCTACCTGGGCCTCAGGGCTCTACCAAAATGCCAAAAATGCAACTTTTTGTGTTGTAGTTTTATGGAATTATCTAACACCTGGCCATGGTAGGTGACTAAAAATCAGCT
This sequence comes from Anomaloglossus baeobatrachus, assembly GCF_048569485.1. Taxonomy (NCBI): domain Eukaryota; kingdom Metazoa; phylum Chordata; class Amphibia; order Anura; family Aromobatidae; genus Anomaloglossus; species Anomaloglossus baeobatrachus. Next base: position 89,610,188 of record NC_134364.1, on the reverse strand, counting down.
GCCGTTTAGAAAAGCCAAATATTTATTTTTATGTATTTGTGTTTCTTATTTTGCGTATTAATTTGATATTGTTTATTTTTCTGAAATATTTTTCATGTCGACTGCATGCTACAATACGGTTTTTATGATAACGATGACGTCTTAATTTTTAACATTCGTGACTCTAAATTCTGTTTTGATGATTTGTTGTCGGTGTGAATTCCCCCGGCTGGGATGTTGTTGACTTCTTCATTGCTCAGAATGGAATTAGCGAGAAACTTGTGGAATTGATGATGCCGTCATAATGCTGGAGCTTGAAGCCGAGACGAGTCTGTCGCTTAACTCTTTGTGGCTGCATCATTTGTGCAGTCCTATGTAACACCACAGATAACGTAGTGCATTTCACCTGCAGTCCTGTGTAATATCACAGATAATTGAGTTCTTCTACTTCCCATTTTATTATTAAAATGAACATTTTGAAAACTATCAGCATTATCTTGAGAACTGTTTTAAAGGTATCTCTGACACTGTTTATGATGTCATACTTATAAGGTCGTCATCTATGATGTCATCTTACAATAGAGAGTCTTTGTGAGGCACAGACTTGGGTGTGATATCCCATAGCATCAGGTTTATTTAGTCCAATATCCCATAGCATCAGGTTTATTTAGTCCAGTTTTGTTACTTTTGCAAATCCAAAAATCCAGAAATCTGATATAAAGTATGACTTCACTGCCTATGACACCATATCCATGATGTCATCAATGACATCATCAGCGCTTTTAAAATGCTGTTGGGTCTCATCGTCCACACTGTGTTGTCCCTGTCTGTATCACTATTTGTCACACCCACATGCAATGCTATCATACATTGTGTGACAGAATATCATCATTGCCTGGTGAAATATTCTTATTTATCTGTGACTTGTAGTTCTCGATTATGTGATGTCACTGAGGGGGTTAAATCTGATAGGTCATTTATTGTATGATGTCACAAAAATCTGATCAATTTTGACGGTTACATTGTATAGCTATGGGATGTATCGTTCAAGTTGTGATGTCACTGAGGGCAAGGCTATGGGTATAATGGATGATGTGATGTCACTGGGGCAAGGCTATGGGTATAATGGATGATGTGATGTCACTGGGGCAAGGCTATGGGTATAATGGATGATGTGATGTCACTGGGGCAAGGCTATGGGTATAATGGATGATGTGATGTCACTGAGGGCAAGGCTATTGGTGTAATGGATGATGTGATGTCACTGAGGGCAAGGCTATGGGTATAATGGATGATGTGATGTCACTGGGGCAAGGCTATGGGTATAATGGATGATGTGATGTCACTGGGGCAAGGCTATGGGTATAATGGATGATGTGATGTCACTGAGGGCAAGGCTATTGGTGTAATGGATGATGTGATGTCACTGAGGGCAAGGCTATGGGTATAATGGATGATGTGATGTCACTGGGGCAAGGCTATGGGTATAATGGATGATGTGATGTCACTGGGGCAAGGCTATGGGTATAATGGATGATGTGATGTCACTGGGGCAAGGCTATGGGTATAATGGATGATGTGATGTCACTGAGGGCAAGGCTATTGGTGTAATGGATGATGTGATGTCACTGAGGGCAAGGCTATGGGTATAATGGATGATGTGATGTCACTGAGGGCAAGGCTATGGGTATAATGGATGATGTGATGTCACTGGGGCAAGGCTATGGGTATAATGGATGATGTGATGTCACTGGGGCAAGGCTATGGGTATAATGGATGATGTGATGTCACTGGGGCAAGGCTATGGGTATAATGGATGATGTGATGTCACTGAGGGCAAGGCTATGCGTATAATGGATGATGTGATGTCACTGAGGGCAAGGCTATGCGTATAATGGATGATGTGATGTCACTGAGGGCAAGGCTATGGGTATAATGGATGATGTGATGTCACTGAGGGCAAGGCTATGGGTATAATGGATGATGTGATGTCACTGAGCACAGGGCTATGGTTATAATGGATAATGTAATGTCACTGAGCGCAAGGCTATAATTATAATGGATGAAGTGATGTCACTGAGGGCAGGGCTATGGTTGTATTGGATGACATTATGTCACTGAGGGCAGGGATGTCGTTATAATTGGATTCTATGATGTCACTGAGGGCAAGGCTATGGGTATAATGGATTTTGTGATGTTACTGAGAACAGGGCTATGGGTATAATGGATGATGTGATGTCTCTAAGGGCAGGGCCTATGGATATCATGGATGATGTGATGTCACTGAGGGCATGGCTATGTTTAGAATGGATAATATGTCAGTGAAGGCAAGGGCTATGGGTGTATTGAAAGATGTGATGTCACTGGTTGTCTTGGATGACATTATCTCACTGAGGGCAGGGTTGTGGTTATAATGGATGATGCAATGTCACTGAGGACAGGCTATGGTTGTATTGGATGAAATGATATCACTGAAGTCAGGTTTGTGGATATTATAGATGATGTGATATCTCTGAGTGCAGAGCTTTGTGTATATTGAATGATGTGATGCCACTTAGGGCAGAGATATGGTTGTATTAGCTACAGTTAAGGTACTGTCACACATAACGAGATCGCTAGCGAGATCGCTGCTGAGTCACGGTTTCTGTGACGCAGTAGCGATCCCGTTAGCGATCTCGTTATGTGTGACCTCTACCAGCGATCAGGCCCCTGCTGTGAGATCTCTAGTCGTTGCTGAATGGTCCAGGCCATTTTCTTCAAAGGCGACGTCCTGCTGGGCAGGACACATCGCTGTGTTTGACGCTGTGTGACAGGGTGACAGTGACTGCTGAGATCGTTATACAGGTCTCTACTGCGACCTGTATTGTTCCTGCATCGCTGGTAAGATCTGACTGTGTGACATCTCACCTGCGACCTCCCAGTGATCCCTATCAGGTCGCATCGTTTTCGGGATCACTGGTAAGTCGTTGTGTATGACTGGGCCTTTATGTCACTGGAGGCAGGTTTATGGATATATTGGATGAAGTGATGTCACTGAGGGTAGGGTTATGAGTTTATTGAATATGTCAGAGGGCAGGGCTATAGTTACAGTACATTATATGATGTCACTGAGAGCAGGGCTTTTCCTTACATTGGATGATACGTCACTGACAGCAAGGTTATGGTTATATTAGATTATATGTCCTATGTATACAGTGGATGATAACATGATGTCACTTCTGGTGTGGCTATCAAATGTGAACAGTCTCCAGAATGTTCTGATGTCACCGACGACAGGGCAAATGTTTTGATAAGGGTGTGGCCTGGTTTGATATCATGGTTTCCTTGAGTTTCATCTGCAGTCGTATGTAATATCACACATAATTGAGTTCTTCTACAGTTATTCATTATGAGTTATTCATTACATCTCAAAGTTTGAAGGCCAAAAAAAATGTAAAAAATGAGGAAAATTTGTATAATCTAATCTTCTTTTGCTAAGATTATGGTAAGTGTTCTGTTGTTCACCTGTGTTGACCCATGCCCTCATACCAGGACCACACCACACGTGGCTCTAATTTGCCATCAATGATACTTGTCATCTTTCAGTCCTCATTAAAGTCTAACCAGCTTTTCCCAGGCCTTCTGTTTTTCATAACAAAATTAATTAATGCCTAATAGTTTTGTAATTGTGGAGCCCTGTGTGGAAGATCTTGATGTTTTCTTGGTGCTTGCAAGCCACATACGTGGCCAAGGTGTGGACAGAAACATCATTATGTCCATCTGTCAACTAGTATGGTCACTGAGATATAAGGCACAAAGTGGCTCCTTCGATCATGGGAGATAATTCCCTTCATGATCAGGAAAGTGACTATTCTAGGTGTCAAAAGATGGTATCCACATCACTTTATTTAGCTTCTTTTTTTTCTACGTTTAGTGTGAGTGAAGTTATAAACTTCTAGCCACGTGCCATTCATTTATGGTGCAGCCCTTAAAATAAGTGTTTTATCTTGCTGAGATGGATTGGGCACAGGACATACAGCTGACACCTTGCAGCAACATATACACAGCCTATACATAGCCTCTAAATATAAAGTGGTAGTGTCCCTGAGGAATAAATATTAGTACCCTACATATAACAATCTAGGTCCACAAAAAATGTATTAAGTGTTGTACAAAAACACAAACATTGATTTAAAATACTTTATACATAGGCCACAACTATAAGGATTCAGGGGGAATGAGTCGCACTACTAAGAGTAGCTATCTGGGAACATATGCGATCAACCTACACATACATAAATAGGCTAGTATGACTTTATTATAGACCATACAGATCTATGGTACGCATAACACATAGCCATGTCACATTATACCAGTCATGTGCGGCTTGCAGCAACAGTCTGGATCAGCGCTAGCTCTGGTCCCAGTTGCTAAACCCCTTTAGATGCTATGGTCAGTAATGGCTGCGGTATATATGGGGTTAGATAGAATAACAGTGTCAATTGACAGCCTGTTGGATCCCCCAAATTTCAGTCATGAGGTGACTTTGTGTTTCAATGGTTACGAGGGTTTTATTATGGCCACAAGATTGCCATTTTGTACTCGTATCCAGTTCCGTCAGAGGAAAAATACATAGCATAATCTAGTAACTTAATGAGACTACCAAAAAAAGTGAAAAAGAGAAAATCAGTGTTGCCTATGAGACTCCCTCTCTCATTTTGGGGACACAGCTGTTGTGGTGATCACTTGATCACTGCAGATCCCGATTCCTAAACCCTTAGAAAAAAGCTGCAGCGGCCACTATAGGAGAAAGGTAGCATTACATGGTGGCCATTCAGATGAGGAGGGCAGCTCACAATTGTGGCTCACAGAGGGGTCCCGAGAGACATCCATAGGTCTTCCCTGCTTAGATTTGCTGGTACTTGTAGTGAAGCGCATACAAATAGAGATTAGTTTTGGAGGACTCAACATTTTTTCCTCCCAGACATCTGTCTTATATTGGCTGAGGGAATTCGGTGCCAGAACCACGTAGGGACTGTTTCAATTATCATTGGGATATTAAATGTCCGCCCAACATGGCAAGAAATACAAAGTGCCCGATTTCTTTTCCAAACGACTCTCCAAGAAAAATAAACTATTTTCTTCTTACTATTCAGAGGCTTCAGTATAAAAATAAACCTTTGAAGGTGTAAGTCTGAGAAAGTCATCATGGGGAACGTTGATGTAGAATTCCAGATTCTGGGAAGATAAATGTAAAAGAATAAAAGCTGTGTCTGCGGCAAGAGCGAGGCACGAAGTTTTCAGGCGGCTCTGTAGTGTATAATGGTTGGCTGGAAAAATATAGTCAATGCTATGAATCAGATCTTCTGGAGAACATTCCTCTGCTGAGTTGGAATAGTTTTCGGGGTTTTGATGGATCAGGTTCCTCTGGAATATTACTATAATCCTTTGGCCTTTGAGCTGCCAATCAAATCTTTGTCGTCTGCTATAAAAGGAGCATAGTCAGACAGTGGTTAACGCCATAGAAAGTATGGATGTCTGAAAGTGATCACTACTACACACAGGTTCACCAGGACATATAGTGTATACAGTGATATCACTACTCTACATCATTGGTGAGAGGTCGCTACTGTATAGTGCTATATACACTATACTCTAGTGACCTGTGACCACTTGATGATCAATCCTACACTTGTATCACCAGGTCACATTTATGGTTTATGATCTGGTTAGGGTTCTCATCTGCTTGACTGATCTCTGCTGTTTCAAGCTTTTGTCCTGCTTAGGAATTTGCTGTTTGCTTTGCCCCCTGTTCAGAGTTTAGTGGACACTATGTAGATAGGTGTGGACTGTGCAAATATTGACTGATTTGCTGAGGAGCAGTGGTGCTCATTACTCTTGAACTTCTCTATTGCAGGTCTGTAAGGCGACGCTCTACAGTACGGGACGTGTACCCCACTAGGGGAGAAGACGAGGGTCTCATTATAGGACAAGCTGCAGCTCCACACTCTGGATATTACCTAATGACTGAAGGTTCACTGGACGCCTTAGGGTGACTTAAAAATCGTGGGTTTGGACTCCGGCCGGGGACTGAGTGACATTTTCCTGGCGCGGTGTATTGTCCGTATCTCTGTGCTGTGGAGTGTTCAGGCACGCTGGAGGTCACTGCATTGGGGCTCCTGATGCTGCATGAAAGGACAGCTGAATTTACTGTGGCCGTCTGCCTATGTGTGGCTGGCAAGTGTGTGCTATGCATTGGGCTTCCTGGATATTCTTCCTCAGCCTGTCATTCTACTGCATTGAAGGTAAGCAGAAATTATGAAAACCAAACATCTCATGGTATTGGCAGCAGATAACCTGTACATTTCTTTCATCTATACTGTGTGCAGAATTATTAGGCAAATGAGTATTTTGATCACATGATACTTTTTATACATGTTGTCCTACTCCATGCTGTATAGGCTGAGAGCCAACTACCAATTAAGTAAATCAGGTGATGTGCATCTCTGTAATGAGGAGGGGTGCGGTGTAATGACATCAACACCCTATATAAGGTGTGCTTAATTATTAGGCAACTTCCTTTCATTTGGCAAAAGGGGTCAGAAGAAAGATTTGACGGGCTCTGTAAAGTCCAAAATTGTGAGATGTCTTGCAGAGGGATGCAGCAGTCTTGAAATTGCCAAACTTTTGAAGCGTGATCACCGAACAATCAAGCATTTCATGGCAAATAGTCAACAGGGTCGTAAGAAACGTGTTGGGAAAAAAAGGCACAAAATAACTGCCCATGAATTGAGGAAAATCAAGCGTGAAGCTGCCAAGATGCCATTTGCCACCAGTTTGGCCATATTTCAGAGCTGCAACGTTTCTGGAGTATCAAAAAGCACAAGGTGTGCCATACTCAGGGACATGGCCAAGGTAAGGAAGGCTGAAAAACCACCACCTCTGAACAAGAAACATAAGATAAAACGTCAAGACTGGACCAGGAAATATCTTAAGACTGATTTTTCAAAGGTTTTATGGACTGATGAAATGAGAGTGAAGCTGGGTTCACACATAGCGACAGCGACAACGACGTCGCTGTTACGTCACCATTTTCTGTGATGCAACAGCGACCTTGTATGTCGCTGTTATAATCGCTGCTTAGCTGTCAAACACAGCGACGCAGCAGCGATCATAACGTCGCTACATGTGCAGAGAGCAGGGAGCCGCGCATACTGCTTAGCGCCGGCTCCCTGCTCTCCTAGCTACAGTACACATCGGGTTAATTAACCCGATGTGTACTGCAGCTACATGTGCAGAGAGAAGGGAGCCGGCACTGACAGCGTGAGAACGGCGGAGGCTGGTAACGAAGGTAAATATCGGGTAACCACCTTGGTTACCCGATGTTTACCCTGGTTACAGCTTACCGCAGCTGCCAGATGCCGGCTCCTGCTCTCTGCTCGCTTCATTTCGTCGCTCTCTCGCTGTCACACACAGCGATCTGTGCGTCACAGCGGGAGAGCAACAATAAAAAAATGAACCAGGGCTGTGTGTAACGAGCAGCGATCTTATAGCAGGGGCCACATCGCTGCTCAGTGTCACACACAGCGAGATCGCTAATGAGGTCACTGCTGCATCACAAAAACCGTGACTCCGCAGCGATCTCAGCAGCGATCTCGCTGTGTGTGAAGCACCCCTGACTCTTGATGCAGATGGATGGGCCAGAGGCTGGATCAATAAAGGGCAAAGAGCTCCACTCCGACTCAGACGCCAGCAAGGTGGAGGTGGAGTACTGGTATGGGCTGCTATCATCAAAGATGAACTTGTGGGACCTTTTTGGGTTGAGGATGGAGTAGACCAACTCCCAGACCTACTGCCAGTTTCTGGAAGACATCTTCTTCAAGCAGTGGTACAGGAAGAAGTCGGTATCATTCCAGAAAAACATGATTTTCATGCAGGACAATGCTCCATCACATCTGAACCCCATAGAGAACCTGTGGTCCCTCATAAAATGTAAGATCAACGCAATGTTGATCGTAAACAGATCAAGCAACAAGTGAATCCAACTTCCAAAAATATTAAGCTTTGATATTTATGAGTCTTTTGGGTTGATCAAGAACATAGTTGTTGATCAATAATAAAAAAAATCCTCTAAAATACAACTTGCCTAATAATTCTGCATACAGTGTAGAACACTACCCCTATGTATAAGAATATAACTGATATAATAACGGGTTGAGGATGGAGTGAAGCTCAACTCCCAGACCTACTGCCAGTTTCTGGAAGACAACGTCTTCAAGCAGTGGTACAGGAAGAAGTCGGTATCGTTAAAAAAACCCCCCGTGATTTTCATGCAGGACAATGCTCCATCATATGCATCCAACTACTCCACAGCGTGGCTAGTCAGTAAAGGTCTAAAAGATGAAAAAAATAATGACATGGCCCCCTTGTTCACCTGATCTGAACCCCATAGAGAACCTGTGGTCCCTCATAAAACGTGAGATCTACAGGGAGGGAAAACAGTACACCTCTCGGAACAGTGTCTGGAGGCTGTGGTGGCTGCTGCACGCAATTTTGATCGTAAACCGATCAAGCAACTGACAGAATCTATGGATGGTCGGGTGTTGAGTGTCATAAAGAAAGGTGGCTATATTGGTCACTAATTTTTTGGGGTTTTGTTTTTGCATGTCAGAAATGTTTATTTCTAAATTTTGTGCAGTTATATTGGTTTACCTGGTGAAAATAAACAAGTGAGATGGGAATATTTGTTTTTTATTAAGTTGCCTAATAATTCTGCACAGTAATAGTTACCTGCACAAACAGATATCCTCCTAAGATAGCCAAATCTAAAAAAAAAAAAACAGTCCAACTTCCAAAAATATTAAGCTTTGATATTTTTTGATATTTAGGAGTCTTTTGGGTTAATTGAGAACATAGTTGTTGATCAATAATAAAAAAATTCTTTAAAATACAACTTGCCTAATAATTCTGCACACGATGTAGTCACATAGTCACTCAAGCTTCAGAGAAATGCATAGTTCCTGCTCACTCCATCTCTGGACAGACACATAGTGATGCATCCTGCAGATTATTACATCACTGATCTCTCTACAGATCTATAGAACATCTCTGTCCTGTCTACCTCCTGGCAGATATATGATGGTGGTTGTGCTCACACTCGTGTCTTCTTTCCTCAGGTTCCATCCGATCGGACGCTCAGGCGGTGGTTGGCCGTGTAGGAGAGAGTGCGGTGCTGCCGTGCAGCCTCCTCCATGAAGCTGGCCGCCCTCCTCTCTATGTCATCGAGTGGGTGCGCTTTGGCTTCATCCTCCCCATTTTTATAAAATTTGGTCTCTTCTCGCCTCGTGTGGACCCACAATATCTTGGTAAGTGTCCAAAATGTGAAAAGTTCTCTTCATGTAGTTTAAGCAATAATGATACCCTCAATTATTTAACTATCCATATTCACTTCAATACAGACATACAACGACATGGTAGGTTTTGCTAATTTATTCCACTGGTGGTGCATGTTGGCATATGTGTAACTTCTGTGCTGCACTTTGGCATACGCCTGACTTCCATGGTGCGCGTTGGCATACTCCTGACTTCTGCGGTGCGCGTCGGTATATGCCTGACGTCCTTCGTGCGCGTCGGCATACACCTGACTTACTTGCTGCATATCGGCACACGCCTGACTAACGTGGTGTGCGTCGGAATATGCCTGATTTATGTGGTGGTTGTTGGCATAAGCCCGACATCCATGGTGCTTGTCAACATACGCCTGACTTACATGCTGCGTGGCTTCATATGCCTGACATACATAGAATACGCCTGATGTCCTTGGTGTTCGTCGGCATATGCTTTATGTCCATGGTGCTTGTCGCCATACGCCTGACGTCCATGGTGCTTGTCGGCATACGCCTGACGTCCATGGTGCTAGTTGGCATACGCCTGACATCCGTGGTGCGTGTCAGCATATGCCTGACATCCATGTTGCGTGTCAAGATACGTATCCTGTATACAGTCTATCAGTATATAGTTCTCTGCCTGATGCTCATAGTAACAGTTGTGTGGACATATTGACTGATAGATACTGATCTCAGTGACTGTCACCAGAGCCTGAGGATAGGGTTACAGAGCCAGAATAGGCTTCCTGTTCCTTACCTGCTGTAATATAAACATCTTAGTCCGCCAGCGCAGGTGGAGCGCACTGTTTAGGGAATGAGGAAGTGAATGCATGAGTGACTTTATAAAGGAGAGTGCAGGTGGGTGTGACGTGGGTCACTGGTGCCCGATGATAGACTGGCATGTATTACTAGTTACAATCTGACTTAGTTATTTATTTGATGTATTGTATGTAGGATTGTCATGTATTTTATTATATCAATTGTCATCTCTAGGGACTAGACTGCTATCGCTATCTTTTTCGTTTTGTTGTGGGGGATATACAAAAAGAGGGTTTAACAAATCACAAAGGTACTTGGCAACAAGGGGTTACTTTACTTTAGGGAATGTAAGACGCCTTGTGGTTTTGCCTCAGGTGTCAGACTGGATTATTCACGCCTTATTGCATATGGAGGGTGAAGGGGGGCTTCTACTTGACAGTTGGAGGAGGGGGGAGCACATTTTGTGAATTAATGCTTTCATGAAGATTAGGGTTACGCCCGAGACAGAGACTTCAGGCGATAATCCCAGACACATGCAGGTCATGCGATCTAAATTGACACCCCCCCTTTCCCGTCGAGATTGGGAAGAATATTTGGCTGCTATGGTTTTGAATCACTTTTGTAAAGCTGACTATTAAGGTCAAGCAAGTCGTACTAGAGTGGAGTACAACTGCGCCACCATATGGTGGTGGTATACCTAGACCATGAACCAATAAGTGCTGTATCACCCACCACATGACCCCTGACCTACCAATTTGTTTTCATGAGAATCACGTCTTAGCAAATTAGTTAGGAGAGGACATCGGACAAAGGAATAATGACGGAGGAGTCAGGTGATCCCTTTCAGCTAATGACAGAGTTAGAGTGGGTATCGACTGCAAGATGTTGCCCTCATTAGTTCAGGATTACTAAGTTGTCTACTCAAAGAAGTAGGTCTCCATCAGATATTCTTGAAGTTGGTAAAAGCCAAGACGACTATCAGCTTCAATCTACCCAACTTGGCCAGTTACCTATGTTCAATAGAACTGGGAATGGATGAAAGGCTAACTGAGACTTCTCATTAAAGTCACATTAAAGTTAACTACAACTGTATCACTATATTTTATGGCGTAGTTTTTTTATATTTAGACCATGAACCAATGATTATCACCCACTAAAAGACCCTTGAACTGCAAATCTGTATTCTCAAGGCTACAGTTTTAGTATATTGGGGAGGAGAGGACACTGGACATTATAATGTCAGTGTAATTAAGCGTGGAATATCCATTTGGAGCTGATGTCCCCATCAGAATTTTTAGGGAGTATATTTGAAGAAATCAGTTTCTGAGTAGTTCATGAACTTGGCCAAATACAAGACATTTGACAAATGTTCAATAGAACCAAGAAGGGTTGAGCTGCGACCGAAGACTTCTGGTGTCATTTATCTTCATGGAGATGTAAAAACTAATTTGCCTAGTCCAGTCTTTTGGTGGATCCCACTGAAATCGACAAGGTCAACAAGAACAGGCAGCTTTGGTCCTACGTCTTCAAATTCAACATTATCTCATTTTCTGCTCTACGTTAATTTATATAATGAATCCATTGTGGACATCGAAAACAATCAGCCACACATTTAATATACGTTAATGAGCATAATTACGACGTGAGCAAACATAGGAAAATTGTTTCCATGCTCTGAACCTGCATTTCTTGTCATGAGATGATCTGGGGTTGTGTCACCAGAGATGAGAGAAGATCCTATTCTCTAGGGAAGGCAAGCATTGTCTCCTGCTGGGACAAAAGATCCTTTATTTTCTCAACAGGGGAGGGGTCCCAACGGTCACTTCAGAACAAGTTGGTAGCCTCAGGCACTGGGGTGTGGAACGTACGGGGCCGTTCACAGGAATATTTTTACTCTGTATTGTTGGGATTAGGTTTGACTTTAAGACTGTAGACATTAGGTATATTTACAGCCAGTGTGCACTACGGGACAAAGTGTGAATATAAACTCAGCTCACACAACAAAATCAAGCGCAAACAGAATAAAAATTATAAAAAATAAGTTTCAACATTTTTGCCCTAATTTTTCAGTTTGAGTCAATAATGACGTTAAGCAATTTTAGTGTCTTTCTTGCTTTTATAGTGTAACCTCAGTGAGTGGCCAAAAATGCTACTCAAGATGAGTATATATAAGTCAGGAAAGGTCATGTCTAGGGAGTTCAGTCTGCTAATTGTCATAAAAGTGAGCACATAATAAACCCTCTAAGACAGCCAACCATTAAAAACATACAAAAAAAGTCCAATACGGAAAGGTTTATCAGGTCAGTCACTCTAACAGAAACATTCTTCAGTAGGTGAGCCCGACTGATCTGGACACATCAGAGGAAAAATGAGCACTTCTACCTCTCAGGACCAAGCCTGATTGCCCACTTTGAGGGCCATCTTTCCTCATCTGCACACAACTTGCTTTCCCCTCCCCATTGGCCTTGGTCACCAACCTGTATGACTACTCAATTAGGGTCCGGCTACGTAGCTTATGACCCCTACCCTCATCACTGATGAGCCACTCTACTATTAAGGTAATAGTTTATTAGTCACCATTTTTCTTCCAGACTTAAAAGGTAATCCAGCCAAAATATTTAGTCACAGACTAAAGGCCCCATTACACGCGTCGATTTATCGTGCGATTTCATGTGCGATTGCACCCGCCCCCATCGTTTGTGCGTCACGGGCAATTTGTTGCACAAAGTTGGTCACCCCTGTCACACGCACTTACCTCCCGAACGACCTCGCTGTGGGCGACGAACATCCTCTTCCTGAAGGGGGAGGGACGTTCGTCGTCACAGCGACGTCACACAGCGGCCGCCCAATAGAAGCGGAGGGGCGGAGATGAGCGGGACGTAACATCCCGCCCACCTCCTTCCTTCCTCATTGGCGGCGGCACGCAGGTAAGCTCTGTTCGTCGTTCCCGAGGTGTCACACGGAGCGATGTGTGCTGCCTCAGGAACGACGAACAACCTGCATCCAGGAACGTGACCGATATTTTGAAAATGAACGACGTGTCAACGAGCAAAGATAAGGTATTTTTGCTCGTTAACAGTCGCTCGTAGCTGTCACACGCTACGATATGTCAAACAATGCCGGATGTGCGTCACGGAATCCGTGACCCCGACGACATATCGCCCGATATATCGTAGCGTGTAACGGGGCCTTTACTCTTTTACTAATTCTTTACTGTTACACCCCCTGTATTCATTTCTCATAGCAGTCATATCCCTTCTAAGGTCCTCATTCACTACAGGATAAGTAAAACAAAAACAACCAATTTAAAAAAATTGTTGCTTGTTTTTTTGCACAGGAAGGTTATGGGGACTTGTTTTTTTGTGTGACCCTCAAAAACATGCCAAACGTAGAATTTTTATTGGACAAGGTCCAATTCTTTTATCCCCATTGTCATCAGTTAACCCTGTGTGCAGGGTTTTTTTTTTTTGCTAAAAGATGATGACCCTCTCCAGGGTGATCTCTGTTCCCTCACAGCAGGTGCGGGTGACTTGTAGGTGGCTTCTGTCATGGATGCACTTGAGTCACCAGAGGAGGCATAATGTCACCCTAGTATCCAAAGTCATGGGGTAAAGGTATGTGTAGTCTATCCAACCCATGTGGACGTACCCTTTACATTTTCTCTCCTTCAGCTAGAGTTCAACAGTGCATGTAGACAACAAGTCCCAGCAATCCCTATCATGAAGGGCTGTGACATTGTCACGCAGCTCAGCTGTTGTTTGGTTGCCAGGAGCAGAGTGTGGCATGTTGCTTTTTTCTTTGGCCTAAGATGGGATCCTCTGTTACTGATTAATCGTCTCCTCCTCGGAGATGGGAGCCACAGTAGAGGGCGGCTATGGATATGGTGCACAAAAGGGCCAGGTGACTAGTACCGGCCATCACCGAGTGATGTGAATAAGTGATGACAGGCGAAGGCAGAGATTTTGGGGATTGCTGCGTGGCCTCTGCTTCCTTGGTAACAGCTTGTTTATTTTCAATTCCTGGGAAGGACATTAGTGGAGGGGCACGGATGGAGGGGCGACAGGGGACGCAGCCAGCCATTGTCCAAGCGCTTAGATTTGAAGTTCCTTTGCCATGGTTACCAGGTGGATGGAGGGAGGGTCCCAGGGCGGTGGTGGAGGAGGGGCAGGCAGAGGTACGGTGGTGATGCTTCTACCGCCGGCTGTTTTGTTTTTTGCATTTTTCAAAGTCTCGAATGAGAGATGCCAGCACGACGCGACATTGTGTCCTCACTGGAGAAAGACTGAGGCCAGGCCCCATTATATGTAATGGGGAAAGGGGAGACACCAAGAGTGTGCACTCATTACATCACAGAATGATATCTGACCGCTGTATCTAAGCATGTCAAGTGTGATACGGTCACATGTGTGTGATACTGTCTGCTGAGCTGTGTATCTAATCCTATCCTGTAATACTGTCTGCTGATCCATGTATCTAACCCTATCCTGTGTGATACTGTCTGCTGAGCTGTGTATCTAATCCTCTCCTGTGTGATACTGTCTGCTGAGCTGTGTATCTAATCCTATCCTGTGTGATACTGTCTGCTGAGCTGTGTATCTAATCCTATCCTGTGTGATACTGTCTGCTGAGCTGTGTATCTAATCCTATCCTGTGTGATACTGTCTGCTGAGCCAAGTATCTAAGCTTGCCATGTGTGATACTCTGCTGAGGCGTGTATCTAAGCCTTTCATTACTATGGTATGGCAGACACTTGGCGCTGCCCTGAGAATACCTTTCTTCCCCGAGTAATGGCACAATCATTTGTCTTTTCTAGTAAATTGCTTTTCTTTGTTTTCTGGCTGTAAAATGGCTGAGATGTGACTGTGGCAGAAGTCAGGGCAATAAAAAGCTGCGGAGGACACGGTGTCCCCTCCTGAGTCCTCGCCATGCTACTCTGCGCGTTTCATATGTGGAGACAGACAATATGTGTAGTTACATGAAGGCCAAGGTATGCGGAGCGACATGCGGTGCAGCTCCCAGAACGGGACCGGCGGGGGCTGCCATAACACCCCAATATTCACACCGCAGCCGGCAGAGCTTAAAGTAATTTTTTAGTGACCTTTGTAGATATGTGATAAATTGTCCACGTATGATGTTCTGTGCATTTTTTTGGGATATTGTGCTATTTTTTTTTTAAGGTTTTTCAATTATAATCTGTATAAATGTAAGAAAACTACAAAATAAAAAAACATCTAATGCTACCGAGCTGTATCTAATCCCATCTTGTGTGATACTGTCTGTGGAGCTGTGTATCTAATCCGTCTCCGGTGTGATACTGTCTGAGATGACAGCACGTCTGTAATCTCTGTAGACTTGTAACACCCCCCCAACCCCCCCCCCCCCCCGGTTCTTTGTCCTGTAAATGGGGACAGATTATAATTGTCATTGTCTGTATTACGCTCCTGATCCGGGATATGATTAGTGAGAATAATCGTGCAGTCGCTTCCTCCCCAGCTTTTGTCTGGGTCCCTCATCTGCACCCCCTATGACCCTGGGAATGAGAGTGTTAATGGCTGGCGATGAGGCTTTTCCTAGATGCATCTTTTGAAAGTTTAAAAAATGCATATTTAACTTTGATCCGACCCTCCCCCCACCCCCCCAAATCCCTCACCCCTCCCCTCCACCCCTCGTCTTTACTCCCCCCTCCTCTCTTATCTCCATTCTTCTCTCTCCCTGTCCTCTCTTGTACAAGGTGCAGCGACAGGAATGGCCGAGAGGGAGGGGGGCACATACTTTTTTTTTTTTCCTTTTTATATACCACATTTCATGAATCTTTTGACTCGGAGGCTAATGATTTACCGTTTAAGGGTACTACGTGGAAAGATGGGTGACAACTAATATGACTTGTTGGTGGGCTCAGTGGTGGTCCTCATTTTTTATAGAAACAAAACCCGTGGCCTCCCGGGGTTCGGCATCTTTTTTTTTTTTTTTTTTTTCGCACCCCGGCTAAGGAGTAACCATTAAATTTTCCTTCTCTGTTAATAAAATTTAGGGAGAGCGTTGTCATGGCCTCTCCCTGCTTTACCCACAATCCTCCTCTCAGAGCGATGCTGTCAGTTGCTATGCAGTGTGCGGCCGGTTACTAAGACAACAATAATGTCATCGAAATAGAAAAAAAAAAAAAGAGAGAAAAATTCATGAATGGAAGCTAATGACGACGCGAAGGATGCAAACATGAGGGCTATATATACACACCGCTGTACAGCCCAAATACTCCGCAGCCAATCATATTTGCTGCCTCTTTCGGTCCTCGTATCCAAACATTCAGGAGCGGGGGGGGGGGGAAGTTTAATGGGATTTAAAGAGCCCCATATTCTAAAGTGCTTGTAAATCAATGACAGGCAGCCATCACATTGATTTTCACAAGGGAATTGCCCTAAAAATCTGCTTGATCAGTCCTACTATAAAACAAAAATCATGTGGTCATCTTCAGGTGTTGGGTCTGTTTACAGAGACCGATAGATAACCTAAAGTGGGTTGGGAGATTTCTGTTTCAGCAAGCTGCCTCTCAGCGCGAAAATTTGTTAAGGTCTGAGGAGAAGATGGATATCTCAATAATTGACGTCATGGGCGGGAAGAATTCGGCATGGTGGAATTGCAATCCCAATGTGAGGTGGGAGATTTCTGCTTCAGCAAGCTGCCTCTCAACGCAAAAAGTTGTTAGAGGTATGAAGACAAGATTGCTTGCTGATAAGTCTTTGGCTTTGTGATTTTTTTTTGTTTCTATGGTAACGAATGTTACATCACATGAAAGCCTTATGTGTCTTATCAGTTTTCAAAATTTTGTGTTTGCTTATGGCAATAGTGTTCTACGCACGTGGGAAAACAAAATGGCGAAGTCTAATGCGATATTCACAGCCACTGAGAGCAGATGAGGGATAAAATTCTTTTTTCTGCAAGGAAAGTCCATGAAGGATATTCATGGTGATATGTCGCAGACATTGGGGGATCAGTGCCCTTCATATTCCACAGTTAAGAACTGGGTGGCCAAATTTAAAACGGGCCACTTCAGTGCCAATGATGAGGAACGTCCTGGACGACAGAGAGTGGCTGTTGTTCCAGAGATCGTCGATGCTGCGCACAACCTCATACTAGAGAATACACGAATTACAGCTAAAGCAATAGCAGATATCATGGGGATTTGCCGTGAACGTGTTTGTGTCATTATCCATGAACATTTGGACATAAGGAAGTGATCTGCAAGGTGGGTCCCCAAATGTCTGAAAACAGATCAGAGAAGCAGCGACTTCCCGGTCCATTTTTCAGCGTTTCCGGACTGATAAGAACTTCCTGGATGGACTGGTCACTATGGATGAGACCTGGATTTATTTGTATGACCCTGAAAACAAGGATAAGTCAAGAGTGGAGGCACAGTGGTTCTCCTCATCCAAAGTAGTTCAGGGTGCAAAAATCAGCCACTAAGGTGATGGCGTCTGTGTTCTGGGATAAGGAGGATGTGCTGCTAGTGGACTACCTTCAAAAGATTTCCACCATCAATGCAAGGTATTACATTGAACTTTAGGACCAATTCAAAGCAGCTCTGAAGGCCAAAAGGCACGGCAAGCTGTCCAAAGGAATCTTGTTCCTGCAAGACAACGCCTCCACTCACACTGCACAAGCGACCACGGCAAAACTGGCAGAGCTGAGCTTCCACTTGGTTGACCACCCACCTTATTCACCAGATCTAGCTCTCTCCAACTATCATCTGTTTCCATACCTGAAGAAACACCTCAAGGGTACCAAAATTCACACCATTTCTGATGCCATGGCTGCTACGGATGCCTGGCTTGAGGCACAACCGAAATCCTTCTTTTTGCTAGGCTTACAGAACTTGGAATACCGATGTACGAAGTGTGTTGTTATCAGTGGAGAGTATGTGGAATAAATGTAAATTTTCATCATCCTATCTCGTTTCTTTCTCGCTAAAGCCAAAGACATATCAGCAGCCCCTCATATCATATAACAGTGTGAGGTGGTAGATTTCTGATTTAAGCATGCTGCCTCTCAGCCCAAAAATTTGTTATGGTGTGAGGACAAGGTGGATCGCTTCTTGCAGCAATTACCCAATGTAAGGTAGGAGATTTCTGCTTCAGCAAGCTGCCTCTCAGTCCAAAAACTTAAAGGCCCCGTTACACGCGTCGATTTATTGTGCGATTGCATGTGTGATCGCACCCGCCCCCATCGTTTGTGCATCATGGGCAATTTGTTGCCCGTGTCGCATAAAGTCGGCAACCCCTGTCACATGTACTTACCTCCTGAACGACCTCGCTGTAGGCGGCGAACATCCTCTTCCTGAAGGGGGAGGGACATTCGGCATCACAGTGACCGCTCAATAGAAGCGGAGGGGCGGAGATGAGCGGGACGTAACATCCTGCCCATCTTCTTCCTTCCTCATTGCCGGCGGGACGCAGGTAAGCTGTGTTCGTCGTTCCCGAGGTGTCACACGGAGCAATGTGTGCTGCCTCAGGAACGACAAACAACCTGCATGCAGGAATGTGACCGATATTTTGAAAATGAACGACGTGTCAACGAGCATCGATAAGGTGAGTATTTTTGCTCGTTCACAGTCGCTCGTAGCTGTCACACGCTACGATATGTCAAACGATGCCAGATGTGCGTCACGGAATCCGTGACCCCGACGACATATCGCTCGATATATCGTAGCGTGTAACGGGGCCTTTAGGCGTAAGGACAAGATGGATTGCCTCTTGTAGCATAAACCAATGTGAGGTTTCTGTTTCAGCAAGCTGCCTCGCAGCGCAAAGAGTGCCAAGACGTGAAGAAAGATGAATCGCTTCTTGCTGTACATCTAGTAAAATCCATCCTTGAGGACTGTCTCTCGGCACTTGCCCAATCATGGGCCTGGGTTGGGGTGCCGGAATAGTTGTTTTGACAAAAGGTTCTACTAAAATCAAGAAAATTGTGAGGGCTGAATACACATTCGGGTTGATGTGACATCACTGCTCTCCAGATATAAAGTTATATCTTACAGATGCTCATGACGGAGCCGCGTGCATTTACTGTATAGAATGGCAGGTGCTTGAATCGTCTTGTGGCGATTAGAGGGATTTCCTTCCGACCCCAGGTGACCTCAACCACATGCTCTCCAAGATTTACACGGCACGTTTAGTTTAACCCTCTCCTTTTGTTACCTGATTAGATTGTAAGCTCCACTGCAGAGACCACTGGTGTGCACTTTTTACATAAGGTGCTACAGTTTATGTTGGCGCTAGGGCACGGTGGCTCAGTGGTTAGCACTGCAGTCTTGCAGCGCTGGGGTCCTGGGTTCAAATCCCACCAAGGACACCATCTGCAAGGAGTTTGTATGTTCTCCCCGTGTTTGCGTGGGTTTCCTCCGGGTTCTCCGGTTTCCTCCCACACTCCAAAGACATACAGATAGGGACTCTAGATTGTGAGCCCCAATGGGGACAGTGTTGCAAATGTATGTAAAGCGCTGTGGAATTAATAGCGCTATATAAATGAATAAAATTATTATTATTATTATTATATATGTAAGGCATCATTATATTACTTGAGAGACCTCTGCACACACTACCCTCTTCTGCCTTCCCAGAGACCTTTAAATACAGATCAGCTTTCAGAAACGGAAAGGTTTGTCCTGTAGGCGCTGTTAGTGAATGGGTTAAGCAAGGGTGGTGCCTCTGTCTCAGACTCAGAGTTGTACAGAGAGCTGAGAGCTGTTGTGAGTAAGCTGCGGTGTCACAATGACTATCCCAAGCTTATCCACTACCAAGAGGGTCTGTGGTTTTAGCCAATTCAAATTTTACTAATGTCGTTCTGATCGGATCAGGCGACTGATAATAGCAGCAGGCAATTAAGCAGATTGAATCTTCTTCTCCGTCTTATCTCCCGTCTCATCCTCTGCTGCTGTGTCCACTCAGAATCCCGGGAACAATGTCAACCATACAAATAATATTGGGCTCATGACAAACTTGAGAAGGGGCAGTATTATGGTTGTTACAGTACATCACAAAAATGAGTACATCCCTTTACATTTTTGTAAATATTTGATTATACCTTTTCAAGCGACAACACTTAAGATATGCCCCTTTGATACAAGGTACAGTAGTCAGTGTGCAGCTTGTATAACAGTGTACATTTTTTGGTGTCCTCTAAAGGACTCAACATACAGCCATTAATGTCTAAACCGCTGGCAACAAAAATGGCCAAAGAGTGCCCAAAGTGTGAATATTTTGTGTGGCCTCAATTATTTTCAAACACTGCCCGAACTTGGTTGGGCACGGAGTTCACTAAAGCTTCTCAGCAGCCGTTGGATTCTCTTGCATCCTCCATGACGAGGTCACAGAGTTAGTGGATGCTAGAGACCTTGTCCTCCTCCACCTTCCTTCTGAGGATGCTCATTAGGGTTTAGGTCTGGAGATGCTTGGCAAGTCCAACACCTTTACCCTCAGTTTCTTTAACAAGGCAGTGGTCGTCTTGGAGGTATGTTTCGGGTCGTTCTCATGTTGGAATACAAAGAGAAGGGATCATGCTCTGCTTCAGTATGTCACAATACATGATGGCATTCATGGTTCCCTCAATGATATGTAGCTCCCCACAGCTGGCAGCACTCATGCAGCCTCAAACCATGACACTCCCACCACCATGTCTGACTGTAGGCAGGACACACTTGTCTTTGTCCTTCTCACCTGGTTGCCGCAACACACGGTTGACTCCATGTGAACCAAGTAAGTTTATCTTGGTCTCATCAAACCACAGGACATGATTCCAGTAATCCAAATCCTTATTCTGCTTATCTTCAGTAAACTGTTTGTGGGCTTTCATATACATCTTCAGAAGAGGCTTCCTTCTGGGGCGACAGCCATGCAGACCAGTTTGATGTAGTGTGTGGAGTATGGTCTGAGCACAAACAGGCGTACCTACGACCCCTGTATTCTCAGCAGCAATGCTGGCAGCACTCAGACATCTATTCTGAAAAGATGAACTCTGGATATGACGATGAGCATGTGCACTCAACTTCTATGGTCAACCATGGCGAGGTCTGTTCTGAGTAGAATGTGTCTTGTTAAACCACTGTATAGTCTTGGCCACAGTGCTGCAGCTCAGTTTCAGGGTGTTGGCAATCTTGTTATAGCCTAGGCCATCTTTATGTAGGGCAACAATTATTTTTTTCATATCCTCAAAGAATTCTTTGCCATGAGGAGTCATGTTTAACTTCCAGTGACCAGGATGAGAGAGTGTGTGACATTAATGGCTGTGTGTTCAGTTATTTAGAGGGCACCAAATTTGCACTGTTAAACAAGCTGGACACTGACAAATTTACATTGTATCAGGGTCATATGATCTTGAATGTTGTCCCATGAAAAGATATAATAAAATATTTACAAAAATGTAAGGGGTGTTCTCACTTTTGTTACATACTGTATATTCTTGTACATAGGGGGCAGTATTAGTTATAGTCTTATGAATAGGAGCAGTATTATAGCATTTATATTCTTATACATAGGGGCAGTATTACCGTGTTTTTCCAAAAATAAGACCTCCCCCAAAAATAAGCCCTAGCAGGGATTTTCAGCATTTTCGGAGAAAGGCTTAAATATAAGCCCTCCCCTGAAAATAAGCCCTAGTCTCGGATCAATAATGAAGTGTCCGTGCAGCTAAAAAAGTTACAGATACTGCAGAACACTTCATTATACACAGCGGCACCCAGCAATTACACTCACCCGACACTGAGTGGCAGGACCTGCAGTGATCACACACCCGCACTCATCAGATCTCACACACACACACACAAAATCAGATCTCACACACACACCAGATCTCACACACAAACATCGGATCACACACACAGTCAGATCGCACACATAAGCAGATCGCACACACAAACATCGGATCGCACACACAGTCAGATCGCACACATAAGCAGATCGCACACGCAAACATCAAATCACACACACAAACATCGGATCGCACGCAAACATCAAATCACACACACACACAAACATCGGATCGCACACACATCGGATCGCATACACACTCACCTCATCCAGCGACACCGATCTCTTCTCGCCGGGAGAATCCTGAAAGCAGTGCAGTAGAGCGCAACGAACAGGACCTGCGGCCGGACACGTGACTTGCTCTCATCCCCTGCTGCCGTAAGTGCTGGATGTGATGTGTGTGATCTGCTGTGTGTGTCTGTGTTCGGCTGTGTATATCTGTGATCGGCTGTGTGTGCCTGCGATCTGCTGTGTATATCTGCGATCTGCTGTGTGTGTGTGTGTGATCTGCTGTGTGTGTGATCTGCTGTGTGTGTGATCTGCTGTGTGCCTGCGATCTGCTGTGTGTGTCAGTATGTCAGCTAGCAGCAGGGTAGGACGGCGTGCAGCACCGACCGAAGATCACAGGAGGACCTGGGAACTACGCAGACGTCCTGGTCTGGTGAGTATGAGTCTCCTGGGAAGTGGGGGGGGGTCTGCTTTTTTGGGGGGTAAACTTACCCCCAACCGTGTTTCTCCAAGAATAAGACCTCCTCCAAAAATAAGCCCTAGTGCTTTTTTTTGGGGGGGCAAAAAAAATATAAGACAGTGTCTTATTTTTGGAAAAACACGGTATAGTAATTATATTCTTGTACATGGGGCAGTATTATAGTAGTTATATTCTTGTACATAGGGGGCAGTATTATACACTGTGTGCAGAAATATTATGCAAATGAGTATTTTGATCACATGATACTTTGTATACATGTTGTCCTACTCCAAGCTGTATAGGCTGAGAGCCAACTACCAATTAAGTTAATCCGGTAATGAGCATCTCTGTAATGAGGAGGGGTGCGGTGTAATGACATCAACACCCTATATAAGGGGTGCTTAATTATTAAGACCCAGAATGCTACCTCAAATTATATAGTATAAAAACAGTTTTTATTCAAAATCATTAAAAGTTCAAAATTCCACCTGTGAAAAATTATATAACACACAAACATAATCCCAGGACCATGGGACAGCTCCAATATATCCGCCCAGAGGAACAAAACAATTATTCCATAGAGAATCACATTAATAATCCTGCCAGTGGTATAGTTTTTAAATGACCCTTACTCTTTCTTTCCTCTACCTGCCAATGGAGATGCAACATAAAGTCACAACACACCCTAAAGGTAAAAAGGTGCCCCCATTCCTCGGCGGCTTTCCCTCCTAAGATATCCCTAATCTCCCTCGTGATCAAATGAGGTCTAGAGGTTATACCATTAGTGGTCAGGAAAGATAGGGAAAATAAACTTATCTGAAAGATGTTTGAGTCAGAAATAATCCCTTAGCAATCCTTTTTTCATAACGTGAAGGCGTCCGGGCTTTCCATGGTCCTCAACCCAATAATATAAATTCACACAGTCTCTCAACGCGTTTCTCCCCATACAATTAGTTAGGGTTCATCAGGAGACAATGAAAAATGACTGGCCCAATCGCCTAATAGCTGTTAAGGGGGCTACTCATTCAGCAGCACACACCTCTCCATGTGGATGTATATAATGGACCATAATATAATAATTTGAGGTAGCATTCTAGGTCTAAATTGATATACTACCTTTTGCAATAGGTTTCTAAGTGGTAAAGTGTGCTTAATTATTAGGCAACTTCCTTTCCTTTGGCAAAATGGGTCAGAAGAGAGATTTGACAGGCTCTGAAAAGTCCAAAATTGTGAGATGTCTTGCAGAGGGATGCAGCAGTCTTGAAATTTCCAAACTTTTGAAGTGTGATCACCGAATAATCAAGCGTTTCATGGCAAATAGCCAACAGGGTCGCAAGAAGCGTGTTGGGCAAAAAAGGCGCAAAATAACTGCCCATGAATTGAGGAAAATCAAGCGTGAAGCTGCCAAGATGCCATTTGCCACCAGTTTGGCCATATTTCAGAGCTGCAACGTTACTGGAGTATCAAAAAGCACAAGGTGTGCCATACTCAGGGACATGGCCAAGGTAAGGAAGGCTGAAAAACCACCACCTCTGAACAAGAAACATAAGATAAAACGTCAAGACTGGGCCAAGAAATATCTTAAGACTGATTTTTCAAAGGTTTTATGGACTGATGAAATGAGAGTGACTCTTGATGGGACAGATGGATGGGCCAGAGGCTGGATCAGTAAAGGGCAGAGAGCTCCACTCCGACTCAGACACCAGCAAGGTGGAGATGGGGTACTGGTATGGGCTGGTATTATCAAAGATCAACTTGTGGGACCTTTTCGGGTTGAGGATGGAGCGAAGCTCAACTCCCAGACCTACTGCCAGTTTCTGGAAGACAACTTCTTCAAGCAGTGGTACAGGAAGAAGTCGGTATCGTTCAGGAAAACCATGATTTTCATGCAGGACAATGCTCCATCACATGCATCCAACTACTCCACAGCGTGGCTGGCCAGTAAAGGTCTAAAAGATGAAAAAATAATGACATGGCCCCCTTGTTCATCTGATCTGAACCCCATAGAGAACCTGTGGTCCCTCATAAAATGTGAGATCTACAGGGAGGGAAAACAGTACACCTCTTGGAGCAGTGTCTGGAGGCTGTCGTGGCTGCTGCACGCAATGTTGCAATGTCGTAAACAGATCAAGCAACTGACAGAATGTATGGATGGTCGCTGCTAAGTGTCATCAGAAAGAAAGGTGGCTATATTGGTCACTCATTTTTTGGTGGTTTTGTTTTTGTATGTCAGAAATGTTTATTTCTAAATTTTGTGCAGTTATATTGGTTTACCTGGTGAAAATAAACAAGTGAGATGGGAATATATTTGGTTTATATTAAGTTGCCTAATAATTCTGCACAGTAATAGATACCTGCAAAAACAGATATCCTCCTAAGATAGCCAAATCTAAAAAAACCCCACTCCAACTTCCAAAAATATTAAGCTTTGATATTTTTGAGTCTTTTGGGTTGATTGAGAACATAGTTGTTGATCAATAATAAAAAAAATCCTCTAAAATACAACTTGCCTAATAATTCTGCACACGATGTCGTAGTTATATTATTGTACATAGGAGCAGTATTATAGTAGTTATATTTTTGTACATAGGAGCAGTATTATAGTAGTTATATTCTTGTACATAGGAGCAGTATTATAGTAGTTATATTTTTGTACATAGGAGCAGTATTATAGTAGTTATATTCTTGTACATAGGGGCAGTATTATAGTAGTTATATTCTTGTACATAGGGGGCAGTATTATAGTAGTTATATTTTTGTACATAGGAGCAGTATTAGGCTGGGGCCACACGGGCACTACTGCGATCCACTTGCATGAGACTCGGCTCGTGCTGGCAGTACAGCAGAGCCGAGTGTCATGCCTGTGTCCTTGCAACTGAGGTCCGTTCGTGCGAGCAGACCTCAGCTGCGGGGGGCGGGCCGGCACTCAGGAGGGGAGGGAGGGATTTCTCTCCCTCTCTACTGCGTAGCCGGCTATTGCCATTCTCACACTGCACTAGCAGTACACCGGTGTACCGCGAGTGCAGTGCGATTTTTCTCTCGCCCCATTCACTTGAATGGGTGCGAGAGAAAGAGTCTCAGCTTACAATCGCAGCATGCTGCGATTTGTTTTCTCAGTCCGATTAGGGCTGAGAAAATAATTGCCCATGTGTGCTGACACACAGTCTAGAATTGGTCCGAGGGGAATGCGATGTTTTATCGCACTCCACTCGCACCGATTTTCTCGCCGTGTGGCTTAGGCCTTATAGTAGTTATATTTTTGTACATAGGAGCAGTATTATAGTAGTTATATTCTTGTACATAGGGGCAGTATTAAAGTAGTTATATTCTTGTACATAGGGGCAGTATTATAGTAGTTATATTCTTGTACATAGGGGCAGTATTATAGTAGTAATATACTTGTACATAGGGGCAGTATTATAGTAGTTATATTCTTGTACATAGGAGCAGTATTATAGTAGTTATATTCTTGTACATAGGGGCAGTATTATAGTAGTTATATTATTGCAGATAGGGGCAGTATTATAGTAGTTATATTATTGCAGATAGGGGCAGTATTATAGTAACTGTATTCTTGTACATTGGGATGGTATTATAGTAGTTATATTATTGCAGATAGGGGCAGTATTATAGTAATTGTATTCTTGTACATTGGGATGGTATTTTTGTGGTTATATTCTTGTATATAGAAGGCAGTATTAGGCTAAATTCACAGAGAACATTTTTTGCTCTATTTCTGGTGCATTTTTGAAGTCACAAAGATGCACCAAAATGCATGCATTTCCTTCTCCCAGCAAAGTCTATGAGAGTTTGATTTTGCTGTCCACACTGGGCATCTTTTGTTGGCTGTATCTTGGCTGCGTTTTTGAAGACGCACCCGAAATGCAGCATAGTTCTCTTTTCTGTTGTTGAACACATACATTTGCTCTTACTTATCTTAAGTGATTTGGACTACATGTCTTGCCTTCCTTGTTTGTTGAATGGTTTTGTTCTTTTGATTGATCTGCTTGCTAATAGCACCACATTATAAAGCACTTAATACAATTGACCTTTGACCCTTTCACCTCTCCTTACCATAGTGACCTCCATTGGGCAGCAGTTCCATCAAGGCTCTCTGATATCATGTCCTTCTCTGTTGTTTTGTCTACAGTAAATGGAAGTCACAATCACAGGAGAGATCTGGGAACTTCTTTTTTAAAAGTGCAGAACCCAAAATCTGTGCTTCATTCTATCCTTAAAAGGCTCTTTTATCAGAAATGATGGCCATCATAACATTCCCGTGTCAGCTCGGCCTGCCCTGTACAGCGTCCCATCCTCACAGCCATAAGACAGCAGCACCTTTGTACGAGTCCCTCCTGTCATTTTGCAGTTTGAGTGGTCCCAGAATCCCGGCCCCTTAATCACATTATAATGTTATTTACAGTGTTGTGACAATGAAACATGGCAGTTCTTACATGAGAAAGTGTGCGCAGTGTCTGTCTTCCATCACAATGGCAGAAATGAGTGCGCAGTAACACAACTGAGCCAGTATGGAGCTTTTTTTTGTGTGTGATATACATCCCTTTAAAATTGTATACCATCAGGGCGACTGGTGCAGCACAATGGGATGTACGGTCAGAGCGGAGCCTCATTACAACCCATAACCTTCACATTTTTATTTGTTGTAAAAAGGTATAACGCATTGTAGGCTGCAAACAAATTCAGACTGTGCCCCCTGTGTAGATATTAATATTTTGTATTATACTCCAGAGCTGCACTCGCTATTCTGCTGCTGCAGTCACTGTCTACATACAGTGCTGGCCAAAATTATTGGCACCCCTGCAATTCTGTCAGATAATACTCAGTTTCTTCCTGGAAATGATTGCAATCACAAATTCTTTGGTATTATTTTCATTAAAGTTGTCTTCAATGAAAAATAATAAAACAAATTGTCATAAAGCCAAATTGGATATAATTCCACACCAAACATAAAAAGGGGGTGGACAAAAGTATTGGCACTGTTTGAAAAATCATGTGATGCTTCTCTAATTTGTGTAATTAACAGCCCCTGTAACTTACCTGTGGCACCTAACAGGTGTTGGCAATAACTAATCACACTTGCAGCCAGTTGACATGGATTATAGTGGACATAGGACAGAGGTTGAGTCATTGTGTGTACCACATTGAGCATGGAGAAAAGGAAGAAGACCAAAGAACTGTCTGAGGACTTGAGAATCCAAATTGTGAGGAAGCATGAGCAATCTCAAGGCTACAAGTCCATCTCCAAAGACCTGAAAGTTCCTGTGTCTACGGTGTGCAGTGTCATCAAGAAGTGTAATGCCATGGCACTGTGGCTAACCTCCCTAGATGTGGAAGGAAAAGAAAATTGACGAGAGATTTCAACGCAAGATTGTGCGGATGGTGGATAAAGAACCTCGACTAACATCCAAACAAGTTCAAGCTGCCCTGCAGTCCGAGGGTACAACAGTGTCAACCCGTACTATCCGTCGGCATCTGAATGAAAAGGGACTGTATGGTAGGATACCCAGGAAGAACCCACTTCTTACCCCGAGACATAAAAAAGCCAGGCTGGAGTTTGCCAAAACTTACCTGAGAAAGCCTAAAATGTTTTGGAAAAATGTTCTCTGGTCAGATGAGACCAAAGTAGAGCTTTTTGGGAAAAGCCATCAACATAGAGTTTGCAGGAAAAAAAAAGAGGCATTCAAAGAAAAGAACACGGTCCCTACAGTCAAACATGGTGGAGGTTCCCTAATGTTTTGGGGTTGCTTTGCTGCCTCTGGCACTGGTCTGCTCGACCGTGTGCATGGCATTATGAAGTCTGAAGACTACCAACAAATTGTGCAGCATAATGTAGGGCCCACTGTGAGAAAGCTGGGTCTCCCTCAGAGGTCATGGGTCTTCCAGCAGGACAATGACCCAAAACACACTTCAAAAAGCACTAGAAAATGGTTTGATAGAAAGCACTGGAGACTACTAAAGTGGCCAGCAATGAGTCCAGACCGGAATCCTATAGAACACCTGTGGAGTGATCTCAAAATGGCAGTTTGGAGAAGGCACCCTTCACATCTCAGGGACCTGGAGCAGTTTGCCAAACTTTTAGCTAAAGGTTGTGCAACCAAGTATTAGGGCGGCTTTGCATGTTGCGACATCGCACGTGCAATGTCGGTGGGGTCAAATCGAAAGTGACGCACATACGGCGTCACTTTCGACATTGTACTGTGTAAATGCTAGATGATACGATGAACGAGCGCAAAAACGTCGTTATCGTATCATCGTTGCATTCACCGACATTTCCATAATGCCAGTGCCGCGACAGGTACGATGTTGTTCCTCGTTCCTGCGGCAGCACACATCGCTGTGCATGAAGCCGCAGGAGCGAGGAACATCTCCTTACCTGCCGCCGGCGGCTATGCGGAAGCAAGGAGGTGGGCGGGATGTTTACATCCTGCTCATCTCCGCCCCTCCGCCGCCATTGGCCGCCTGCCGTGTGACGTCGCTATGACGCCACACGACCCGCCCCCTTAGGAAGAAGGCGGGTCGCCGGCCAGAGCGACGGTCGCAGTGCAGGTGAGTGCATGTGAAGCTGGCGTAGCGATAATTTTCGCTACGCCAGCTATCACACGATATCGTACCTGCGACGGGGGCGGGGACTATCGCGTGCGACATCGCAGCATCGGCTTGCGATGTCCCAACGTGCAAAGCCCGCCTTAGGCTAAGGGTGCCAATACTTTTGTCTGGCCCATTTTTGGAGTTTTGTGTGAAAAGATCAATGATTTGATTTTTGTTTCATTCTCTTTTGTGTTTTTTCATTGCAAGCAAAATAAATGAAGATAATAATACCAAAGAATCTGTGATTGCAATCATTTTCAAGAAGAAACTGAGTATTCTCTGACAGAATTGCAGGGGTGCCAATACTTTTGGCTAGCACTGTACATTACATTACTGATCCTGACTTACATCCTGTATTATACTTCAGAGCTGCACTCGCTATTCTGCTGCTGCAGTCACTGTGTACATACATTACTGATTACATCATGTATTATACTCCAGAGCTGCACTCACTATTCTGCTGGTGAAGTCAATACACTGGAGATCAAAATTAGAGAACAATGTATGATCACTTGCTTTTTTCAGAAATAATGTAATCTACACTGATGAACATTTGAAGGTTTTGTGTAAGGGTGCACCATGCCAAGAGCAGTGTTTTACAAAAGATACAAAGTTTATCAATATAAAACTTTTATTATTCCCAAAACATGATGATAATGTTTAGAGAACAGCAATGACTGAAGCACAGAGAATGATTATCAGTAAATTTTCTGCAGGTAACAACAGTCACCAATTAGTAGGACGTGTACAGGTCGTCACTGTGAATGGCTTCAGTACATCTGCAGCCACAGGACATCACCAGTCTCTCACACTGCTCTGGTGTGACTTTGGTCCACTCTTCTTCCAGTCTCTCCCACAATTAAACAGTTAAAGAAAAAATGCGTGGGCTCCAGCCGTATTTTGATCGCCAGTCAGGTAAAGCCGGGCAGGTGGGGGCTGGGATTCTCGGCAGCCCACAGCCACCCATGGAAATGGCGCAATGTGTCTTAGCTCTATTTCCAGGCGCTTTACCCGACTTGTCCAGCGGCCCTGGTGGCGGTGGCACACTGGGTAATAAAGGGGTTAATACCAGCTTTGTATTCTCAGATGGTACTAAGCTTTAAATTCATGGTGTCACGCCAAATTCGACTTGGCCACCATGAATTTCTAATAAACAGTAAAAAAAAAAACCCACAACACATAGTTTTTTTTTTATTACAAATAAAACAAAAAAAAAATTTAGAGACTCAATCTTTGTTTTAAAAAACTCCTTAGTCCTACGTAGTTCACAGGGACAGCAATGTCAGCTCTGCTTCATCACTCTGTAAAGACAAGTGGCTCAGTCAAAATTCAGTTAGTAGGACCTTCGATGACGTCATGTGACCAGTATGTAAGCCAATGTCTGTACAACATTCACATCGGACTGGTCACATGGCTATGACGTCATGCAAGGTCCCTTAGGCAGTGGTGGTTACCGGGGGCACAGCAATAATCGGATGCAAAAGCAGAAGCAGCCTGGAGACAGAGTCTGCAGGACGCGTTGCGGAACCTGTAACTATGATCATAATGTTTTTTTAATAATGTGCTTTTTTTTTTTTATAACCCCTGGACCTGAACTGAATCTGATCTGTAACACGAACTTCCCAGGAAAGTTCATGATCGTGTACACGATCACTATGTGATTGGTACGATCCTCGATATTTACAGTTCGGGATCGCCCATCACTACTAATGAAAGGTTTGGTCACTGCAGAGTAGGCTTTCAGTCCAAATGCTCTTAAGCGTTGTGACACTGTATGACAAGATGACAAAACAGATCCTTACCCTGTTCAGTGCTGAACTGGCGAGCAATTCCAGCTGTAGTGTGGAAACGATTGCCCATGGAGACTCTCCGCATTATCCTGTCCTATCGTGCATTTGTCTTTCGAGGGTGACCAGCCTTCTTGGGGGACTTGAAAGAGTTTGTGATGTTGTAAAGATGCAATATTCTTGAAATCACAGACTTGGAACCACCAACTTCTCTTGCTATGGCTGATAGGGTCACCCCTTTGTCCTTCATCTAGAGAACCTGCTGCCGGAGGATTTCTGTCACTTTGGAATGGCTCACCATTTTTGCAAAGTCAGTGCAAACTGAAAAGTAAAGCCCGCTTTACACGCTACAATAAATCTTACGATGTGTCGGCGGGGTCACGTCGTAACTGACGCACATCCGGCATCGTAAGTATGATTGTAGCGTGTAAAACCTCCGTGCAATTGCGATTGAACGAAAATCCGTTCATCGCATGCACGTCGTGCATTCCTCAAAAAATGAACGTGAGGTTGTGCAATGTTCCCGAGGCAGCACACATCACAGTGTGTGACACCCCGGGAACATTGAGCGACAGCTTACCTCCGTCCGCGGCTCCCGCCGACAATGCGGAAGGAAGGAGGTGGGCGGGATGTTTATGTCCTGCTCAGCTCCGCCCCTCCGCTTCTATTGGCCGGCTGCCGCGTGACGTCGATGTGACGCCGAATGTCCCTCCCACTCCAGGAAGTGGATGTTTGCCGCCCACATCGAGGTCGTATGGTAGGTAAGTATGTGTGACGAGGGTGAATCATCTGTGCGGCACGTTCAACAAATTGAACGTGCCGCACATACGATGGGGGCGTTGCAAATCGCATACGATACTGTATGCGAAATTGCAACGTGTAAAGCAGGCTTTAGGCTGCCAGTTACATGGGGTTTGTCAGGAAATTAGCACCAGGTGCCAGATTAACACCAATAGCTTGCAGGTATCTGAAAGTGTTCTCTAATATCGATCAGTGTTCTTTTACATTCATCTCATTTACATTTTTATTATGTGCTTTATAATAAATTCAATTTATGAAATAAGCGGAAAATACTGTGTTTCCTCATGTTAGGATGTAATCACATAGGACGACACATTGCCTTAACATGTAGGAAATGGTTTGTTGTTCTAGAATTTTGATCTCCAGTGTACATTACATTACTGATCCTGAGTTACATCCTGTATTATACTCCAGAGCTGCGCTCAATATTCTGCTGGTGCAATCACTGTGTACATACATTGCATTACTGATCCTGCACTGATCTTGAGTTACATCCTGTATTATACTCCACAGCTGCACTCATTATTCTGCTGATGCAGTCAACGTGTATATACATTACAGTAGTTATCCTGAGTTAGAACTTGTATTCTACTCCAGAGCCGAACTCACTATTCTGCTGGTGGAGTCACTGTGTGCATACATTACTGATCCTGATTTACCTCCTGTATTATACTCCAGAGCTGCACTCACTATTCTGCTGGTGGAGTCACTGTGTGCATACATTACTGATCCTGAGTTACCTCCTGTATTATACTCCAGAGCCGAACTCACTATTCTGCTGGTGGAGTCACTGTGTGCATACATTACTGATCCTGAGTTACCTCCTGTATTATACTCCAAAGCTGAACTCACTATTCTGCTGGTGGAGTCACTGTGCACATACATTACCGTACTGATCCTGACCTGAGTTACCTCCTGTATTATACTCCAGAGCTGAACTCACTATTCTGCTGGTGGAGTCACTGTGCACATACATTACCGTACTGATTCTGACCTGAGTTACCTCCTGTATTATACTCCAGAGCTGAACTCACTATTCTGCTGATGGAGTCACTGTGACATACATTACTGATCCTGAGTTACCTTCTGTATTATACTCCAGAGCTGAACTCACTATTCTGCTGGTGGAGTCACTGTGTACATACATTACTGATCGTGAGTTACATCCTGTATTATACTCCAGAGCTGCACTCACTATTCTGATGGTGGAGTCACTGTGTATATACATTACTGATCCTGAGTTACATCCTGTATTATGTTCCAGAGCTGCACTCACTAATCTGCTGGTGGAGTCACTGTGCACATACATTACTGATCCTGACCTGAGTTACTTCCTGTATTATACTCCAGAGCTGAACTCACTATTCTGCTGGTGGAGTCACTGTGTACATACATTACTGATCGTGAGTTACATCCTGTATTATACTCCAGAGCTGAACTCACTATTCTGCTGGTGGAGTCACTGTGTACATACATTACTGATCCTGAGTTACTTTCTGTATTATACTCCAGAGCTGAACTCACTATTCTGCTGGTGGAGTCACTGTGTACGTACATTATATTACTGACCCGTACTGATCCTGAGTTACATCCTATATTATGTTACAGAGCTGCGCTCAATATTCTTCTGATGGAGGACATGTATACAGAGTTAAATCCATCTGTCTTATTCATGCTATTTATCTACCGCTTCACAGGACGCACGCGGATAGAGGAAGGCGCATCTCTACGCATCGACTCCCTCCGTTCTGATGACCAGGGTTGGTATGAGTGCCGGGTGCTGTTCTTGGATCGTCATCACGCAGACGAGGACTTCAAGAATGGGACTTGGATCCATCTTACTGTGAACTGTACGTCTTCTACAACCACATAAATAGTGATATCATATGTGAGGTGGGCAGCTGTTGTGGACAGAGACTTCAGGAGAAAACCGGTGACACCCAGATTTATTTTATCATTGTATGGTGATATTTGGAGATTGAATTGTTAGCTTTTTTGGGGACTATATGGCAGTATTACTTGAGCACTAGACAGTGCTTTTATATGGGCTGTATATGATTTATATATGCTAATGTAATAATAGTAATACATGGGCTTTTATTTGTCAAGGATAGTACTTGGGCACTGTAGAGTGTTTATATGTGGTTTATATGGCAGTATTACGTGAGCCTCTAGCTGTATAGTGCACTTTACGGTGGTTTTATATCAGCTGTATATGGCAGTACTATGTGAGCCTCTAGCTGTATAGTGCACTTTACTGTTGTTTTATATGTACTTTGTATGGCAGTACTATGTGAGCCATTAGCTGTATAATGCACTTTACTGTCGTTTTATATGTGCTTTGTATGGCAGTACTATGTGAGCCATTAGCTGTATAATGCACTTTACAAGGGGTTTATATGCGCTTTATATGGCAGTACTATGTGAGCCTCTAGGTGTATAATGCACTTTATGGTAATTTTATATGTGCCTTATATTGCAGTATTATGTGAGGCTTTAGCTGTATAATGTACTTTATGGTCATTTTATATGTGCCTTATATGGCAGTATTCTGAGCCTTTAGCTGTATAATGCACTTTTATGGTCGTTTTATATGTGCTTTATATGGCAGTATTGTGTGAGCCACTAGCTGTATAATGCACTTTATGGTGGTTTTATATGTGCTTTACATGGCAGTACTATGTAAGCCTCTAGGTGTATAATGCACTTTATGGTCGTTTTATATGTGCCTTATATGGCAGTATTATGAGCCTATAGCTGTATAATGCACTTTTATGGTCGTTTTATATGTGCTTTATATGGCAGTATTATGTGAGCTTCTAGCTGTATAATTCACTTTACGGTTGTTTTATATGTGCTTCATATGGCAGTATTATGTAGTCTCTTGTTTATTGCATATTATTTGTTTTTTTATGGTAGGTTAATATGTGCTGTATATGGCAGTATTATTTGGGCTAATAATTGTATAATACATCAAAGTCAATGGGTACCCATGAGGCGAAGCATTTTACTTTTTCTGTATATGGAGTAGCTATGTCTGGCAATAGCAATGCCCCATATAGAGATGGAGTCACCGTTGCCAACACAACGCTGTGCTGTTTAGACTGGCAGAGATATGACAAGGACCGGTGCCAGCAATAAATAGCGCTACACCCATTATCCCGGACATTTGCCCTGTGCCAGGTTTACAATAAAAAGAAGCTTCGAATGCAGGACTGCCAACCCCATGTATTCTGTGCATAAGGCGCTTCTAGGAGGGTCATGAATAAAGTGCCAGAAGCGCAGTAGAGACTGACACAGGAACAGCACAATAGGATCAGGGGACTGTTACACCGCAATGTATAATAACACAGATGTATATACTGCCCACAAGCCTCTGCCCAAGTGCACATCCCACCATCATATTGCAATGTCTTGCTTTGGAGGGGGCTCATCACAACAGGATGGCAGGCTGGGTGACTGCAAGGTTTATCGCTCGCTGCTGTTCATACAAATGTGTACAGTATATCACAGAAGTGAGTACACCCCTCACATTTTTGTAAATAGTTTACTACATATTTTCATGGAACAACACTGGAGATCTGACAGCTTGGCACAATATACAGTAGTCAGTGTGCACCTTGTATAACAGTGTATATTTGGTGCCCTCTAAATAATTCAACACACAGCCATTAATGTGTAAACCACTGGCAACAAAAGTGAGTACACCCCTAAGTGAAAATGGCCACATGGTGACCTTGGTGTGAATATTTTTTGTGGCCACCATTTTCCAGCATGGCCTTAACTCTCTTGGCCATGGAGGTCTCTAGAGCTTCACAAGAGCCTCAGGATCTTCTTCCATCCTCCATGACATTATCACACAGTTGGTGGATGTTAGAGGCCTTGCTCTCCTCCACCTCCTGTTGAGGAGGCCCCACAGATGCTCCATAGCGTTGAGGTCTGGAGACGCTTGGCCAGTCCAGCATCTCCACCTTCAGTTTCTTTAGCGAGGCAATGGTGGTCTTAGAGATGTTTGGGGTCATTATAATGTTGAAGTGTAAAGGGAGGGAATCATGCTTCAGTATGTTGACTTTCATGGTTTCTTCAACATCACTCATTCAGCCCCAAACCATGACGCTCACAGTACCATGCCTGACTGTAGGCAGGACACACTTGTCTTTGTCCTCCTCACCTGGTTGCCGCCACACACGCTTAAAACCATCTGAATGAAATAAGTTTATCTTGATCTCACCACACCACAGGACATCGTTCCAGTAATTCATGTTCTCAGTCTGCTTGTCTTCAGTAAATTGTTTGCGTCTTTCTTGAGCATCATCTTTAGAAGAGGCTTCTTTCTGGGACGATAGCCATGCAGACAAATGTGATCCAGTGTACGACGAATGGTCTGAGCACTAACAGGCAGACCCTTCACCCCTCTAACCTCTTCAGCGTGCGGCGTATGGTCTGACAACTGACAGGTGGACCCCCCACCCCGGTAACCTCTGCAGTGTGTGGCATATGGTCTGAGCACTGACAGGCAAAACCTCCCACCCCTATAAACTCGGAGCAATGCTGGAAGGACTCATTTGTCTATCCTGAAAAGATGACCTCTAGATATGTCGCTGAGCTCGTGCACACAGCTTGTTTGGTCGACCATAGTGAGGCCTGTTTTGAGTGAATCTTGTCTTGTTAAACCGCTGTATGGTCTTGGCCACTGTGCTGCAGCTCAGTGTCAGGGTGTTGACAATCTTCCTACAGCCTAACCAATCTTTATGTAGAATAACAATTCTTTTTTTTTCAGATCCTCAGAGAATCCTTTGCCATGAGGAGCCATGTTGAGCTTCCAATGACCAGTATGAGAGAGTGTGTGAGTGATAACACCGAATATAACACCCTTGCTCCCCATTCACACCTGAGACTTTGTAACACTAATGAGTCACAGCACCGGGGAGGGAAAATGGCTAATTGGGCACAATTTGGCCATTGTCACTTTAGGGTGTAGTCACTTTTGTTGCCAGCTTTGTATCAAAGTGTCATATTTTCAGAGTTGTCCCATGAAAAGATATAACTAGTGACGGGTGACAGTGCTTACCACTGCTCATTACTCAATTAAGTATCGGGTTTCTCCTATGTGACTTGAGCACCGAGTATAATTGAAGTCAATGGGAAACTCGAGCATTTTCAAACTCAGGTGCTAGCGGCTCGATCAAGTAATGAGCTGTGGCAAGCACGCTCGGCCGTCACTATATATAAGATATTTACAAAAAATGTGAGGGGTGTACTCAATTTTGTGATATACTGTAGCTACATCTCACCAGTTGGAGGTGATGGAGAAGATGACGGCATTCCCACACTGGGTCTAATCCTCTCAGTGGAGGCTCGAGGATCTCTGCATGCAACATGTAGAGGGCGTTCTTGACTTACTGCCCTAATTTAGCCTTCCCAGGGTTGGGCTTTGTGTCCTCCGAGACCCCATGTCCATGGCTTGTTGTGACAGAAAGGTCCCTGGAGTCTGTCCTTGTGATCCTAGATAAAGGCCAACAACTTGCAGAAAGTCTATGAAACCAAAGAGCTCAAAAAGAAAAGGCAACTTGAAGCTAATTAGATCTGAATCAAAGTTTTGGATGACCTCTGACCTCAAGCCATACTCAACACCCCCTCACTGCCCCTTTTCCGACCCCGATTCTACAATGTGAAGCCCTTTTGAGGCTAGAGAGCTTTCCTGGTTAGTCTCATAAGCTGCAATAAGACGAAAAAAAGAAAGTTTTGTCTGATGAAGAGACTAGTTGACTTGAAACGTTGTTTTGGTGAAGAAAACTAAATTTTATGAATGCGTATTAGTGATGCTCCTGACTTGTTCATGAGCCTCTCGGGCATTACATAGACTACCATGGCCTGGTTATTCTGGAGATATCTAATAACCCCCTCTGAAATAGGTCTGTCCACAGAGCAGGGGTCGCTGACTGATTTCCAAGGTTTTTGACGCCATGTTATTTCAAGAAATGTATTGTTTTCTTTATAGTGATAGCGCCCCCCCTATACAATGTGTCGGATTTTAGCAGTCACTGGTGTGATTTTATCTGGCATCAACCCAGGTGAACTTGCATGAATTACTTCCCACAAAGCACATCTGTGTAAACACGTGTAGATCACCTCCAGGGAAATGTGTTCACTAGAGGCTGCCAGTCTAGACACATACCGATTAACTCTTCCCTCTCCGCCCAGTGCAGTGTGTGCGCCCACAGGCGGCATGTTATGTTTTTTTAAATTGCTTACAAAATACAGCAATAACCAGTAAGAACTGCAGGGCCTGGAGCGTAGATGTAATGTGCCAGCTGCGGTACACAATATGATACCAAAAAGTGCACGCGTTATTACAGCACAGGCCCATAGTCAGAGAGATGTGTAACATATACCAGCTATACACCAGGTTATACCAGCTGTACATATACAGTGCCTTGCGAAAGTATTTGGCCCCCTTAATTTTTTTCAACCTTTTACCACATTTCAGGCTTCAAACAGATAAAAATGTTAATGTTCTGGTGAAGAATCAACAACAAGTGGGCACAATTGTGAAGGTGAACAAAATTTATTGCTTATTTTAAAAAAATAAAAAACTGAAAATTGGGGCGTACAATATTATTCATCCCCTTTAAGTTAATACTTTGCAGCGCCACCTTTTGCTGCGATTACAGCTGCAGTCGC
This sequence comes from Anomaloglossus baeobatrachus, assembly GCF_048569485.1. Taxonomy (NCBI): domain Eukaryota; kingdom Metazoa; phylum Chordata; class Amphibia; order Anura; family Aromobatidae; genus Anomaloglossus; species Anomaloglossus baeobatrachus. Next base: position 89,571,718 of record NC_134364.1, on the reverse strand, counting down.
TTGGGGTATGTGTATATCAGTTTTGCACATCGAGAGACTGAAATTCTCGCCCATTCTTTCTTTGCAAACAGCTGGAGCTGAGTGAGGTTGGATGGAGAGCGTTTGTGAACAGCAGTTTTCAGCTCTTTCCACAGATTCTCGATTGGATTTGGGTCTGGACTGTGACTTGGCCATTCTAACACCTGGATACGGTTATTTGTGAACCATTCCATTGTAGATTTTGCTTTGTGTTTGGGATCATTGTCTTGTTGGAAGACAAATCTGTCCTAGTCTCAGGTTTTTTGCAGACTCCAACAGGTTTTCTTCAAGAATGGTCCTGTATTTGGCTCCATCCACCTTCCCATCAATTTTAATCATCTTCCCTGTCCCTGCTGAAGAAAAGCAGGCCCAAACTATGATGCTTCCACCACCATGTTTGACAGTGGGGATGTTGTGTTCAGGGTGATGAGCTGCGTTGCTTTTACGCCAAGCATATCATTTGGCATTGTGCCCAAATAGTTCGATTTTGGTTTCATCTGACCAGAGCACCTTCTTCCACATGTTTGGTGTGTCTCCCAGGTGGCTTGTGGCAAACTTTAAACAACACTTTTTATGGATATCTTTGAGAAATGTCTTTCTCCTTGCCACTCTTTCAAAAAGGCCAGATGTGTGTAGTGTACGACTGATTGTCGTCCTATGGACAGACTCTCCCACCTCAGCTGTAGATCTCTGCAGTTCATCCAGAGTAATCATTGGCCTCTTGGCTGCATCTCTGATCAGACTTCTCCTTGTTTGAGATGAAAGTTTGGATGGACGGCCGGGTCTTGGTAGATTTGCAGTGGTATGACACTCCTTCCATTTCAATATGATCGCTTGCACAGTGCTGTTTGGGATGTTTAAAGTTTTGGTAATCTTTTTGTAAACAAATCCAGCTTTAAACTTCTCCACAACGGTATCACGGACCTGCCTGTTGTGTTCCTTGGTCTTCATGATGCTATCTGCGCTTTAAACAAAACACTGAGACTATCACAGAGCAGGTGCATTTATACGGAGACTTGATTACACACAGGGGATTATATTTATCATCATCAGTCATTTAGGACAACATTGGATCATTCAGAGATCCTCAATGAACTTCTGGAGTGAGTTTGCTGCACTGAAAGTAAAGGGGATGAATAATATTGCACACCCCAATTTTCAGTAATTTATTTTTTAAAAAAGTTTAAAATAAGCAATAAATTTCGTTCAACTTCACAATTGTGTCCCACTTGTTGTTGATTCTTCACCATAAAATTTAAATTTTTATCTTTGTTTGAAGCCTGAAATGTGGGGAAAAAGTTGAAAAAATCAAGGGGGCCGAATTCTTTCGCAAGGCACTGTATAATTATATAGAGGAAATGCCCATGTTATACCAGCTGTACATATATAATTATTTATATATATATAATCAAATATATATAATTTAGGCGTGCACACAGGAAGTGATGATTAGAGGTGCCAGTGACCAGAGTTAGCACTCCAAGTCGAATATTCAAAGAAAATCACTGCACTCTCAAAATTGCATTTCAAGCTGTGTCTTAGACTACATTCACATGACCGTTCCGTTTTTTGCGGTCCGCAAAAAACGTTCTGTTTTTTTCACGGATACATGTGTGTGACATCTGTTCCGTTTCGTATACAGTCCGTGTGTCATCCGTGTGCCTTCCGTTTTTTTGCGGAACGCAAAAAACGGAAGGAGCAAGAAAGATAAATAGATGAGTAGATATATAGATGGATAGATAGATAGATATAGAGACAGGATTAGAGGGATGAATGAATAAATGAACAGAGGGATAGATAGATTGATGAGAAAGACATATATAATGTCCCACCCCCCTACATATTCTAAGCTGGCACCCTTTAGTGACTTTCATGTGGCACTAAAGGGTGTTTAGCCTTGTATTTAGCCAAAAAATAATTTAATAATTAAAAAAACCCCACGTAGAATCCCCCCTATCTTTTGTAGCCAGCTAGGGTAAAGCAGATGGCTGCAGCCTGTAGACCACAGCTGGCAGCTTTACCTTGGCTGGTAATCCATAACAGAAGGCACCCCACGCTGTTATTTTAAATTAAATAAATAGTTTAAAACAAAAAAACACGGGGTCCCCCCCCAATTGGATCATCAGCCAAGGTAAAGCAGACAGCTGTGTTCTGGTATTCTCAGACTAAGGAGGTCCACTGTTATTGGACACTCCCCAGCCTAAAAATAGCAGGCCGCAGCCGCCCCAGAAGTGGCGCATTCATTAGATGTGCCAATCCTGGTGCTTCGTCCCAACTCATCCCGTTGTCCTGGTGCGGTGACAAACTGGGTAATATATAGGGTTGATGGCAGATGTGTAATGTCACCTGGCATCAAGCCCTGGGGTTAGTGATGTCACGCGTCTGTCAGATACCCGACATCACCAACCCAGGCAGTAATAAAAAAAAAAAAATAGACAACAAACACATTTTTATTTGAAAAAACACTGCCCAACACATTCCTTCTTTCACCAATTTATTAGAAAGAAAAACAAATCCAGGTCTGGTGTAATCCAAGTGGGTCCCATGACGATCCATACCATAGTCAATGAAGAACAGAATGTTACCCATTGGCTGGGAGAGCAATGCAGTGACCTGAGCTAACATCAATAGGTCAGCCCAGGTTACTGCAGGGCATGACGAGTGCTGCTGTCAGGAGGTTAGCGAGGTACATTACTTGCAGTGATCGCTGCACTCCTGATGTCAGCGCTGTCACTGACTTCAATGACCACCGCCTTCACAAATCAAGTATCGCGAGCAGCCCCTGACGTCACCACTAGTTACAGTCTCGGGTCGGCAGCGAGAGGTGATGTGACAAGTGGCGGTCATGGAAGACAGTGACAGCACTAACGTCAGGAGGGCAGGAGATCGTCACTGCAGGTAAGGAACTTTACTAATCTCCTGACTGCAGTGCTCGTCATCCCCGCGGCTGCTGACACTCTAGTGTGAGAAGCTGCTGATACCGCAGTGCGGCTGGGGCTGGAGCGGGACACAGACTGCAGGGGCACCCGATGGAGGTCACACAGAAGTGCTTACGTGTGGCTTCCGGGCATTTTGTGGACCCATTGACTTCTATTGAGTCACGGTCCGTTATTATGGAACAGAATAGGACTTGTTCCATAATAACGGAACGGACATACGGCATCGGATGTGTTTTTTTTTTGTAGGATCGGATGCACATGGAAGTGCTCCCGTGTGCCATCCGATCCTACACAAAAGACATTGAAAAGATGGTCCTGTCAGTGGGTCCGCAAAAAAACAGGAACTGACCAGGACAAACGGAACTGCTGTCTGAATGAGCCCTTATTGTGATGACTGCGACTGTTTAAACGTTTCAGCCTTTTTTCAGGCCTTGGTCACTATTCGCTCATGAATAATATATCTGAGGAAAATATAGAGGGGGATAACACCATGAGAATCGGCGATCTCAGAGTTTCCGAAGCAATGTGTAGAAAATATAATATAATCTTGTAGGTTAGAGAAACCTTTTGTTCTCTCTTTGGAGTCACTGAGGTATAAAAAAGACTTGGGTGCTCTCTTCCCCTTGGAAATGAAAATAGGAGGAACTGTTAAGTTAAACCTCGCTCTTGTAATGCTGGCCTATCCTGGTTTATGGCTATACATATATAATTATATACAGGAGATGCTCAGGGTATACCAGCTGAACATACAGTGCCTTGCGAAAGTATTTGGCCCCCTTGAATTAAAAATTCAAGGGGTGACGAATACTTGAAGATAAAAATTTCAATATTATGGTGAAGAATCAACAACAAGTGGACACAATTGTGAAGGTGAACGAAATGTATTGCTTATTTTAAACTTTTTTAAAAAATAAACTAAAAAGTGGGGCGTGCAATATTATTCATCCCCTTTAAGTTAATACTTTGCAGCGCCACCTTTTGCTGCGATTACAGCTGCAGTCGCTTGGGGTATGTGTATATCAGTTTTGCACATCGAGAGACTGAAATTCTTAACCATTCTTCCTTTGTAAACAGCTGGAGCTGAGTGAGGTTGGATGGAGAGCGTTTGTGAATAGCAGTTTTCAGCTCTTTCCACAGATTCTCGATTGGATTCAGGTCTGGACTGTGACTTGGCCATTCTAACACCTGGATACGTTTATTTGTGAACCACTGCATTGTAGATTTTGCTTTATGTTTGGGATCATTGTCTTGTTGGAAGACATATCTCCGGCCTAGTCTCAGGTCTTTTGCAGACTCCAACAGGTTTTCTTCAACAATGGTCCTGTATTTGGCTCCATCCATCTTCCCATCAATTTTAATCATCTTCCCTGTCCCTGCTGAAGAAATGCAGCCCCAAACCATGATGCTTCCACCACCATGTTTAACAGTGGGGATTGTGTGTTCAGGGTGATGAGCTGTGTTGGTTTTACGCCAAACATATCGTTTGGCATTGAGCCCCAATAGTTCGATTTTGGTTTCATCTGACCAGAGCTCCTTCTTCCACATGTTTGGTGTCTCCAGGTGGCTTGTGGCAAACTGTAAACAACACTTTTTATGGATATCTTTGAGAAATGGCTTTCTTCTTGCCACTCTTCCATAAAGGCCAGATTTGTGCAGTGTATGACTGATTGTTGTCCTATGGACAGACTCTCCCACCTCAGCTGTAGAACTCTGCAGTTCATCCAGAGTGATCATGGGCCTCTTGGCTGCATCTCTGATCAGTCTTCTCCTTGTTTGAGATGAAAGTTTAGGGAGCTTTACACGCAACGACATTGCTAACGAGATGTTGTTGGGGTCACGGAATTTGTGACACACATCCAGCCTCGTTAGCGATGTTGTTGCGTGTGAAACGTACGAGCAACCGCTAACGATCAAAATTACTCACCTAATCGTTGATCGTTGACACATCGTTTGAATCCCAAATATCGTTGCTGTTGCAGGACGCAGGTTGTTCGTCGTTCCTGAGGCAGCACACATCGCTATGTGTGACACCCCAGGAACGAGGAACAACACCGTACCTGCGTCCTCCAGCAACAAGTTGGGCGTGTCTTTCTTTCGGCTGCTCTCCACCCCTCCGCTTCTATTGGACGGCTGCCGTGTGACGTCGCTGTAACGCCGCACGAACCGCTCCCTTAGAAAGGAGGCGGTTCGCCGGCCAGAGCGACGTCACTAGGCAGGTAAGTATGTGTGACGGGGGCTAACGATATTGTGCGCCACGGGCAGCGATTTGCACAGACGCACAACCGACGGGGGCAGGTGCGATCGGCAGCGACATCACTAGCGATGTCGATGCATGTAAAGTGGCCTTTTGGATGGACGGCCGGATCTTGGTAGAACTCTCAGTGGTATGATACTCCTTCCATTTCAATATGATCGCTTGCACAGTGCTGTTTGGGATGTTTAAAGTTTTGGTAATCTTTTTGTAACCAAATCCGGCTTTAAACTTCACAACAGTATCACGGACCTGCCTGTTGTGTTCCTTGGTATTCATGATGCTATCTGCGCTTTAAACAGAACACTGAGACTATCACAGAGCAGGGGCATTTATACGGAGACTTGATTACACACAGGTGGATTATATTTATCATCATCAGTCATTTAGGACAACATTGGATCATTCAGAGATCCTCAATGAACTTCTGGAGTGAGTTTGCTGCACTGAAAGTAAAGGGGATGAATAATATTGCAAGTCCCAATTTTCAGTTATTTCTTTTTAAAAAAAATTAAAATAACAATAAATTTCGTTCAACTTCACAATTGTGTCCACTTGTTGTTGATTCTTCATCATAACATTAACATTTTTATCTTTATGTTTGAAGCCTGAAATGTGGGAAAAGGTAGAAAAATTCAAGGGAGTCGAATACTTTCGCAAGGCACTGTATATAATAATAATATTTTTTCATTTATATAGTGCTGTTATTTCCACAGCGCTTTACATACAATGGCAACACTCTCTCAATTGGGGCTCACAATCTAGGTTCTCTATGAACATGTTTTTGGAGTGTGGGAGGAAACCGGAGTACCCGGAGGAAACCGACGCAAACACGCGAAGAACATACAAACTCCTTGGTGGGATTTGAACTCACGACCCCAGCACTGCAAGACTGCAGTACTAACCACTGAGGCACCGTGCCACCTGATATACAGGAGATGCCCAGGTTATACCAGCTGTGCATATATAATTATATACAGGAGATTCCCAGGTTATACCAGCTGTACATATATAATTATATACAGGAGATGCCCAGGTTATACCAGCTGTACATATATAATTATATACAGGAGATGCCCAGGTTATACCAGCTGTGCATATATAATTATATACAGGAGATGCCCAGGTTATACCAGCTGTGCATATATAATTATATACAGGAGATTCCCAGGTTATACCAGCTGTACATATATAATTATATACAGGAGATTCCCAGGTTATACCAGCTGTACATATATAATTATATACAGGAGATGCCCAGGTTATACCAGCTGTACATATATAATTATATACAGGAGATACTCAGGTTATACCAGCTGTACATATATAATTATATACAGGAGATGCCCAGGTTATACCAGCTATACATATATAATTATATACAGGAGATGCCCAGGTTATACCAGCTGTACATATATAATTATATACAGGAGATGCCCAGGTTATACCAGCTGTACATATATAATTATATACAGGAGATGCCCAGGTTATACCGGCTGTACATATATAATTATATACAGGAGATGCCCAGGTTATACCGGCTGTACATATATAATTATATACAGATGCCCAGGTTACACCAGCTGTATATATATAATTATATACAGGAGATGTCCAGGTTATACCAGCTGAACATATATAATTATATACAGGAGATGCCCAGTGTATACTAGCTGCACATATATAATTATATACAGGAGATGCCCAGGTTATACCAGCTGTACATATATAATTATATACAGGAGATGCCCAGGTTATACCAGCTGTACATATATAATTATATACAGGAGATGCCCAGGTTATACCAGCTGTACATATATAATTATATACAGGAGATGCCCAGGTTATACCGGCTGTACATATATAATTATATACAGGAGATGTCCAGGTTATACCGGCTGTACATATATAATTATATACAGGAGATGCCCAGGTTATACCAGCTGTACATATATAATTATATACAGGAGATGCCCAGGTTATACCAGCTGTACATATATAATTATATACAGGAGATGCCCAGGATATACCGGCTGTACATATATAATTATATACAGGAGATGCCCAGGTTATACCGGCTGTACATATATAATTATATACAGGAGATGTCCAGGTTATACCGGCTGTACATATATAATTATATACAGGAGATGCCCAGGTTATACCGGCTGTACATATATAATTATATACAGGAGATGCCCAGGTTATACCGGCTGTACATATATAATTATATACAGGAGATGTCCAGGTTATACCGGCTGTACATATATAATTATATACAGGAGATGTCCAGGTTATACCGGCTGTACATATATAATTATATACAGGAGATGCCCAGGTTATACCGGCTGTACATATATAATTATATACAAGAGATGCCCAGGTTATACCGGCTGTACATATATAATTATATACAGGAGATGTCCAGGTTATACCGGCTGTACATATATAATTATATACAGGAGATGCCCAGGTTATACCGGCTGTACATATATAATTATATACAGGAGATGCCCAGGTTATACCGGCTGTACATATATAATTATATACAGGAGATGACCAGGTTATACCAGCTGTACATATATAATTATATACAGGAGATGCCCAGGTTATACCGGCTGTACATATATAATTATATACAGGAGATGCCCAGGTTATACCGGCTGTACATATATAATTATATACAGTAGATGCCCAGGTTATACCGGCTGTACATATATAATTATATACAGGAGATGGCCAGGTTATACCGGCTGTACATATATAATTATATACAGGAGATGCCCAGGTTATACCAGCTGTATATATATATAATTATATACAGGAGATGCCCAGGTTATACCAGCTGTATATATATAATTATATACAGGAGATGCCCAGGTTATACCAGCTGTACATATATAATTATATACAGGAGATGCCGAGGTTATACCAGCTGTATATATATAATTATATACAGGAGATGCCCGGGTTATACCAGCTGTACATATATAATTATATACAGGAGATGCCCAGGTTATACCAGCTGTACATATATATAATTATATACAGGAGATGCCCAGGTTATACCAGCTGTACATATATAATTATATACAGGAGATTCCCAGGTTATACCAGCTGTACATATATATAATTATATACAGGAGATGCCCAGGTTATACCAGCTGTACATATATATAATTATATACAGGAGATGCCCAGGTTATACCAGCTGTACATATATAATTATATACAGGAGATGCCCAGGTTATACCAGCTGTACATATATAATTATATACAGGAGATTCCCAGGTTACACCAGCTGTACATATATAATTATATACAGTAGATGCCCAGGTTATACCGGCTGTACATATATAATTATATACAGGAGATGCCCAGGTTATACCGGCTGTACATATATAATTATATACAGGAGATGCCCAGGTTATACCAGCTGTATATATATATAATTATATACAGGAGATGCCCAGGTTATACCAGCTGTATATATATAATTATATACAGGAGATGCCCAGGTTATACCAGCTGTACATATATAATTATATACAGGAGATGCCGAGGTTATACCAGCTGTATATATATAATTATATACAGGAGATGCCCGGGTTATACCAGCTGTACATATATAATTATATACAGGAGATGCCCAGGTTATACCAGCTGTACATATATATAATTATATACAGGAGATGCCCAGGTTATACCAGCTGTACATATATAATTATATACAGGAGATTCCCAGGTTATACCAGCTGTACATATATATAATTATATACAGGAGATGCCCAGGTTATACCAGCTGTACATATATATAATTATATACAGGAGATGCCCAGGTTATACCAGCTGTACATATATAATTATATACAGGAGATGCCCAGGTTATACCAGCTGTACATATATAATTATATACAGGAGATTCCCAGGTTACACCAGCTGTACATATATATAATTATATACAGGAGATGCCCAGGTTATACCAGCTGTACATATATAATTATATATAGGAGATTCCCAGGTTATACCAGCTGTACATATATATAATTATATACAGGAGATGCCCAGGTTATACCAGCTGTACATATATAATTATATATAGGAGATGCCCAGGTTATACCAGCTGTACATATATAATTATATACAGGAGATGTCCAGGTTATACCAGCTGTACATATATAATTATATACAGGAGATTCCCAGGTTATACCAGCTGTACATATATATAATTATATACAGGAGATGCCCAGGTTATACCAGCTGTACATATATATATATAATTATATACAGGAGATGCCCAGGTTATACCAGCTGTACATATATATAATTATATACAGGAGATGCCCAGGTTATACCAGCTGTACATATATATAATTATATACAGGAGATGCCCAGGTTATACCAGCTGTACATATATATAATTATATACAGGAGATGCCCAGGTTATACCAGCTGTACATATATAATTATATACAGGAGATGCCCAGGTTATACCAGCTGTACATATATAATTATATACAGGAGATTCCCAGGTTATACCAGCTGTACATATATATAATTATATACAGGAGATGCCCAGGTTATACCAGATGTACATATATAATGATATACAGGAGATGCCCAGGTTATACCGGCTGTACATATATAATTATATACAGGAGATGCCCAGGTTATACCACCATACTCCATATACAGAAGATGTATAAAACTTATAATTGTTAGCGCTCACCTGGTGAGGTGGATTCACGAAAGTGCAAGTCTGGATGTACACATTGACCCAGGGTATTGGCACAGCAGGCTGAAAGGAACGTATGACAGTAAGGACCCGGACATCAAGCTATGCTGGAGAACAGGCAAACAATTGAGGCAGGACACACCGGAAGCCACAGAACCAGGAGGGCAGATGAAGAGGAAAACTGGAGGTCTGAAGCAGCACACAGCATAATGAGAACAGTCTCTAATTAAACAGGTTGTGACGCTTACAGCAAAAATACTGGGTTAACCAGCAGCAGATGCCTGCCCATAAGAGAAGTCAACGGAGTCTGTGAAGATGATGACCAAAGAAAAAAACTGGACGGTGGCAATCTCCAAACCAACAGCAACTGCACACATTACAATCTCAATGCTCAGATATTCAGGTGTGTGTAAATGGTCCTTAAAGGGCCTTGCATGATGATGTCATTGAGGAGGCACGCTGGGCAACTTGTAAAGATGACATGTAGCACAGCAAAGGGCAGCGGCCATAAGGTAAAAGAGCAGGGGCGGGCCAGAAGCCGAGACAGGTACATAACAATAACTAAGTACAACACCAAGAAATAAAGTTGTGGAATTCTGTAAATCACATGATTGAGACATGTTAATGATCTGCAAATGATGAAAAAAAATATAAAGAAAATGTTCAAAATATCTCGATTTATTCAGTATAGAATCCCAGCACTTGCAGCCTTGGTGGCTATTACAGAGATTATTGATGGTTGTCTGAGGAAGGTTCTGCTGCGCTGAATGCACCTAGGTAAATCGTCAAAATCTGCTGCTGGCAGCTACCTTTGCAATCGTCGACCAATAAGGTCCATGTGCTTAATGGGAGACAAGTCTGGTGATGCTGCAGGCCATAGGCTGAGAGGCATTTCCGGGGAGGTGGGTGTGAGTGTGCGTATGTCCTAACCGCATTACCCGTGGAACCTGTGCGGCGTGCACAGGCCCGGGAGGAGGAAGGAACAGGAGCACATGTGGACAGTCGCAGAACAGTGGGGAAGGACATGGTTGCATAGAAAAATATCTCCTGGGACCCTCTAAAGAAATGGCCGTACCACTGGTTCCATGATGAAAGCAATATAACGTTGAGCTGTTAAAGAGTAAATGGATTGGAGACTAGAGGGATTTTGTACATTATTCCAATTTCCACCCCACATCATAATCTTAGGAGTAGGACCAGGATTATGGCTCCTTGAGGGCATTGTGCATGTTGTCTCTAGACCAATCTTTGGCTACCGTTGCATCCACGACAAAAGTGGGACTCATCAATGAAGAAGACGCTTTTCCAGCCCAGCATTCATTGCCGTCAGGCTCTGGACTATGATAGCCTTTGAGACCAATGGAGCGAGGTCAATGAAGAGTATGGTAGTCAGACCCCACTCATCTTCATTCCATTAACACTAAAAGTTTGGCGTTACACCAGTGGTGCGTCTGTTGCGGAGGTACTGTTTTTCCTTGTGGATACCATTGAGCTGGTGTAGAGAGATTTATAGGTCAAGCAATGCTACCTGGGAAAATAGTAAACACTTTTTTTACATCATTCAATAGCTGTCACTAGAATGCTTTCTTTTTCAATGATATGATGGTATGTAAGAAAACTGGGTAACAACCAATATGTCCACCATGCAGGGGTCTCAAACAGGGATTTATCACTACATAAGTAGGTAGATATGTTTTTACATAATTTTATGTAGCGTGTAAAACCATAACTTTTAATATAGAGTGGGTATAAAGCATAGATCCATCTCAACCTATTCTCTTCACAGGAAAACAAATTCCCCTCTGTAATGCAAAATTTTGACATCCTCAATCTTTCTCTTTTACAGCTCCGCCCTCTTTCATTGAGACTCCACCTATATACGTAGAGGTTCGTATTGGGGACACCTTGACTCTCACGTGTGTCGCCAACGGGAACCCACAGCCGGTCGTCTCCTGGAAGCAGAATAATGCCAAGATACCAAGTGGAGACAAGATCAAGGCAAGTCAGGAGATTCACAAAGGGAGAGAGCCGTTATCAGAGCATCAGCCCAGATTATTTGGTTTTATGAGTAGCACTTGCTTTACTGCTATTAATAAAGGTGCTAAGCGTGGGAGGGAGCAACTGTTAAAGCTCCATCCCTGCTTTATTAGATTTTCATATGGTTTTATGAGTATCACATGCTTTACTGGTATTCATGAAGTTACTGAGAGTGGGAGAGAGTAATTGCCAGAGCTCGGCCCCTGCTTTATTAGATCTTTATGTGATTTTCATGATCACATGCTTTACTGCTATTAATAAAGGTGCTGAGCATGGGAGGGAGCAGTTGTCAGAGCTCTGCCCCTGCTTTATTAGATCTTTATGTGATTTTCATGATCACATGCTTTACTGCTATTAATAAAGGTGCTAAGCGTGGGAGGGAGCAACTGTTAAAGCTCCACCCCTGCTTTATTAGATCTTCATGTGGTTTTATGAGTAACATATACTTTACTGCTATTGATAAAGGTGCTAAGCATGGGAGGGAGCAAATATCAAAGCTCTGCCCCGGCTTTATTAGATCTTTATGTGGTTTTCATGATGACATGCTTTACTGCTATTAATAAAGGTGCTGAGCATGGGAGGGAGCAGTTGTCAGTGCACCCCCCTACTTATATACCGTAGATCTACACATGAATTTTATCAGTGTGCTTTTTGCTATTTAATATACTTGCCCAAATGAAAATAAGATAATTTTGTCTTTGATTTGGCATTTAGTCTAAACCCATATTCTGTGTAATGGTTTTTATTGACTTTTTTTCAATTTTTTTTTACCCTGTATCCTCCTGTTAATACTATTGGAAGTCTCTGGGAAGACATTGTGTTCACGGTAGCTTCCAGTAACTGGTACAGCAGGTGTGTAGCCGTATGTACACAGCGCACCCTTTCACGCCTATACTGCGGTGGGATGGATTCACGCTGTAGACAGTAAACACTAATGTGCTGTTGTTTTTGGAAGTCAGCTGTGTGGTCCCAGTATCGCCCTGTTTACTCAGAGCTCGCATTGTCTTCTGGCATTGTAACAATAGGCGACTGTGGCTCATTATACTGAGGATGGCGGATGCAGCTGTCTGTGGGTCACTGGCACCCTCTAGTGTCCACTGCTGGTATATTATAGTGCATAGTCAGCATTTAGAGCATTCACCAGACACTTTAATTAAAGGGGAACGTCATTGTTTGTTTTAAGACTAAAAATTATTGTTTTGTGCACTTGTTGAATTTTGACTGATGTATGATGTTTCTTTTATTTTTCCATTTTGTCTCCCTCTTGATGCACGTAGGTTAATAATGGATCTTTACGAATAGTTGGGGTGCAGCGCTCCCATGCCGGTGCCTACACATGTTATGCTGCTAGTGAAGAGGGAGAGGTGACCCACACAAGCCGTGTCCTGGTCCAAGGTATGAAGTGATAACACGTAATGTGGAGAGTGAGAAGACCCTGGTAAGTGCGTTGTAATCATTCCTGTACTTTGTGTGTAGGTCCGCCCATCATTGTCGTCCCTCCAGAAAACATCACCGTGAATGTTTCACAAGACGCCTTTCTGACCTGTCAGGCTGAGGCCTACCCCGCTAACCTCACCTACAGCTGGTTCCACGGAAATAGTAACGTCTATCTGCTCAGGTGATTTATGTGCTACTGCTCTATTTAAGCCCATGAAGAATGATACTTTCTGCTGTACCTAATACCATCATGTATGAAACTGTATTTTGTATCTAATCCCATCATGTGTGATACTGGCTGATGGACTGTGTGATTCAGTCTGTGTATTACTCTTCAACTCATGCGCAGGTTCTGGTTGCCCCTTACAAAGTGTGGACCCACTCGTAAATCCTATTTTTGTTATTTTCAGCCACCTCCAGTCACGGGTTCGCATCTTGGTGGACGGGAGTTTTCTGTTGCATCAGGTCACCCCAGAGGACACTGGGAAATACACTTGTATTCCCAGCAACGGGATGTGGAAGTCACCATCTGCCTCCGCCTATCTCACTGTGCTGCGTACGTACTGATGCCCTGATACCATGGCGTGGACATCGTTATCTGTGCATGTCACGTCCTGCTGAGCTGCACAACCTGCATTGGTTACGCTTGGTTTGTTACATCACCATTTTCTTTTTAGATCCTGCCTATGTGACTGAAATGCCGCCAGAAACCTTTCTGCCCATCGGAATGACAGGTGTTATCCGGTGTCCCACCAGAGCCAACCCACCATTGTTATTTGTCAACTGGACCAAGGATGGGATTCCTCTAGATCTTGACAAGGTATAAACCATGTGAGGTGTTGTGGTGGGACCGACAACTTTTTACATTTGATGTGAAGGCGGGGCTGACAACCTCTCACACGTATTATCGATGTGGGGCTGACAACCTCCCACACATAATATGGATGTGGGGCTGACAACCTCTCAGACATAATATGCAGGCTCTCTTTCTTAGTTTCCAGGATGGTATTTACAAGAGGATGGTTCTATCGTGGTGGCAATGGGTAATGACGATGCTCCCGGGACATACACATGTACTCCATATAACAGCTATGGCACAACCGGCATGTCATTGCCCACCATGGTCATTCTAAAGGTACAGTATACCACCAAGCTGTGTACATTGTCAATACTTGGATCCGTCTCTTTGTCTCATGGATTAACTTGTTATTAGGACCCTCCATCATTCATCGATCTCCCAAATGAGGAATATTTCCAGGATGTTGGGAGAGAGCTGATTGTTCCTTGCTCGGCATCTGGGGACCCTCTCCCCATGATCAACTGGATTAAGGTGAGACTAGAAGGCACAATTCATTTGTTTAAGCATTTGCTCCGATTATTCTCCTAGCTTACGATCTCTGTAGCTTTGTCGCATGCTTCTAAAGTGGCAGTACTCCTGTAACCTGCAGTAGGTTATCCACCAGATTTTCCTTGTCTTTTGCCCTCTGTCTTTAAAACTCTTCCATGGCTTGTTATGAAGTATCCTTCTTAGAGCATGAACTTTCCACCACCATGTTTTGATTTCTGGTGGAGATGGTGTTTTAGCTTATCCATTGTATTTTGGACTAAAGATAGGCATTCTGTCCTGCAGCTGGGGTTACCGGGAAAAAGCATTGCTCAAATGGACATCAATGGTAGCTTAGTATTTCGGCCACTTACTAAGGAGGAACATGGCGATTGGGAGTGCACCGCAGCCAACGATGTGGCAAGTATCAGTACGCGCACCACCATCTTCGTTTTGGGTAAGTTATCTGTGCAACCGATGGGCAGATATGTTTTAGATTGATGAAATGATGGACATATTTGTAAAGTGAGCAAGTTCATTTGAGAAATTAGTGTGCAAAATAATTTTTTTTCTCTACCTGAAAGAAGAGGAAAAATATGCCCATAGTATATTTAAAAAGCCGCAATGTAAATGTTACAAATACTACATAGTTCAGCTAATTGTAAAAATATAAAACATAGATCTACACATATATACGTACATACAAGCACTACTTATGCAGAGCATAGCAGCTGAATTGAGTTTGTCATTGGCTGCTGTGCTCTTCATACACTACTCACAAAAAGTTAGGGATATTTGGTTTTCTGGTGAAATTTATGGAAAACATAGAAAGTTCACAGTGATACAGTGCTACAGTGCTATTTTATCATGAAAGTACAGCCTCCTGCTGTTCATAAGTTATTGTCTGCTGAGGCAAGGCATCCCACTCTTCTTGAAGGGCCTCTGTGTGGAGCGGTGGTCAGGTACCCCTGCAGGCCGTGAAGGACGTAGACCACGCTGATGTAAACGATTTTGAATGGTCTGACGTGACACTTGGGTGCCTCTTGCCTCCCTTAAATGTGCATGTAGTTATGTGGAATTTATCATCCCGTTTCGAAGGACATTATTCACAATGAAGTGGTCATCAGTGTGGGATGTGGCCTAAGGACACTAACTTCTATGCCTCTCTGTGAATCTTCCAGTATCTCTGTGTCTCTATACAACCTCCTGAAGACACACTGTGACGCTCTAAGGTCAATGGCCACTTCCGTCTTGACCTTCCTGCTTGAATCCTTGCAATGGCGTAGTGCTGCTGATCAATTGTTAGGTGACATCTTGGTCTTATGATAACAAAATGGTAACAGCACGATGAGGAAGACTGTTTAAATTCAAATTCTAATTGAACGTCAAAATGTATTGGGCAATTCACGGATCAAACTCCTGTTGTGAATTTTGCCACCAAGTTTCTTGTTAGAGAAGAGTAAGTTGTGCAAAATGTACTGAAACATTGAACATGTGCATTCAGATTAGAGAAGGGCATTTTAGGATTATCCTGAAATTTCACCCAAAAGCCAAATATCCCTAATTTTTTGTGACTAGTGTATAATGCCATTAATTTCATAGTGTTATACAGGCATCATCATCACCGACTAGGACTCACAATCTAATAGACTAGGGCTCACAATCTAAATTCCTTACCTGTAGGTCTTTGGAGTGTGGGAGAAAACCGGACAACCCATAGAAAACCCTCACAGACACAGAGAGAGCATATAAACTCCTTGTAGATGTACTAGGTGGGATTTGAACCCAGGACCCCAGCACTGCAAAGCAACAGTGCTAACCACTGAGCCACCGTGCTAGCTTCTAACCCTTTTTAACATTTTCATGATTTTCACTTTCCATACATAAGCAGAAAAAAAAAATCTTTTAGGCCTAAAACACACTTCCGCAAAAAAAACGTACGTGTCTTACTGTCCGTTTTTTGGGTCCGTGTTCCGTTTTTTAGGGGCGTTTCTCCGGTACGTATGACATCCGTGTTGATGGCGTATGCTGTCCGTGTGTGCGTGTGGAATGATCGTGTGTGCGTGTGGCATGAACGCGTAGTGTACGTGGAATGTTCATGTTTGTGATGCACAATGTCGTTTATAGATGTCGGCTGACAGCAGACAGAGTTGCGCGATGAGAATGAACTCGGGTGAACTTCACCCGACTTCATTGTCATGCCGCAGCTCTGACTGTGTTGCGTCCTGATTAGCGGTCACCTGTGCAGGATTCACCGGTGACCGCTAATCCACTGAGTGACTGAAGTGAGCAGCCCTCTCTCATACTCATCGATCCCCGATGCGGCGCTGCTCAGCTGTTATTAAAACTCCGGCGGCTTTAACTATTTTGAAAAAGCTGGCCGCTCATTAATCAATCTCGTATTCCCTGCTTTCACCGCCCACAGGCGCCTGTGATTGGTTGCAGTCAGACACGCCCCCCACGCTGAGTGACAGCTGTGTCACTGCACCCAATCACAGCAGCCGGTGGGTGTGTCTATACTGTGCAGTAAAATAAATAATTAAAAAAAAACGGCGTGCGGTCCCCCCCAATTTTAATACCAGCCAGATAAAGCCATACGGCTGAAGGCTGGTATTCTCAGGATGGGGAGCTCCACGTTATGGGGAGCCCCCCAGCCTAACAATATCAGTCAGCAGCCGCCCAGAATGGCCGCATCCATTAGATGCGACTGTTCTGGGACTGTACCCGGCTCTTCCCGATTTGCCCTGGTGCGTTGGCAAATCGGGGTAATAAGGAGTTAATGGCAGCCCATAGCTGCCACTAAATCCTAGATTAATCATGTCAGGCGTCTCCCCGAGATACCTTCCATGATTAATCTGTAAGTTTCAGTAAATAAACACACACACCCGAACAAATCCTTGATTAGAAATAAAAAACACAAACACATTCCCTGGTTCACCAATTTAATCAGCCCCAAAAAGCCCTCCATGTCCGGCGTAATCCAGGATGGTCCAGCGTCGCTTCCAGCTCTGCTGCATGAAGGTGACCGGAGCAGCAGCAGACACCGCCGCTCCTGTCAGCTCCACACGGCAACTGAAGACAGCCGCTAGATCAGCTGAGCTGTCACTAAGGTTACCCACGGCCACCGCTGGATACAGCTGATTGTGCTACTCACCTCAGTTGCCGCGTGGAGCTGACAGGAGCGGCGGTGTCTGCTGCTGCTCCCGTCACCTTCATGCAGCAGAGCTAGAAGTCATGCTGGACCATCCTGGATTACGCCGGACATGGAGGGCTTTTTGGGGCCCAACGCACCAGGGCAAATCGGGAAGAGCCGGGTACAGTCCCAGAACAGTCGCATCTAATGGATGCGGCCATTCTGGGCGGCTGCTGACTGATATTGTTAGGCTGGGGGGCTCCCCTTCAGGCTCTAGTTACTCTCTAGTTGGTATTGAAACCATCTGCGGTAGTTCCAGTGTTCCTGGCTTGTCATGCGCAGTGCAGTCTCTCAGCAACTTCCTGCCATCATAGCTCCACTCTGCCTCCACCTCTCACAGAGCATATATTATACTCCTGTAAGGTTTCCTAACTAATCAACTTTATCTTCTGCCATCAACATCAGTTTAGCTGGCTGTTTCTTTCTATATCATTGTTAGCTGGTTTCTAGCAGAGCTCTACTCTACTGCACGTCTACACAACTTAGATTGTAATAACTAGACAGTGCAAAGCAATGTTTGATGCCTTCTGCTGATGGATCAGTGATGTGAAACTGCAAATGTTACTCTTTTGATGCATATGGCAGAAGATACTCCTCTCCATGACTGCTGTTTTTGGTAGCTGCACTTTGATAAAAAAAAAAATATACACAAGAAAAAAAAGTGATCAAAACAATGCATCTTCCTATGGTATCAATAAAAACATCACGTTACATAGGTTGAATAAAGACCTAGGTCCATCTAGTTCAACCTTTGTCCACCAATTCTACATTTTGTCACTAAGTAATTTATAACCGACAATGTTGTGTGTACTGAGGAAATCATCCAGCCTTTTTTAAAAGTAGGTGCCATTACTACCTCTTGTGGTAGGGCATTCCACAGTCTGACTGCTCTAACTGTAAAGAACCCTTTCCTATTTAGCTGCCAGAATCGCTTTTCTCCCACTCGTAGTGTATGCACCCTGGTCCTTAATATTGTCTTTGGAAGGAATATGTCATGTGCCAGTCCTTTATATTGACCACACATGTATTTATACATATAAATGAGATCTCCTCTGAGACGTCTTTTTTCTAAGCTAAACATCTCTATCTTTTTCAACCTCTCATCATACAGACGGCCTTCATTCCTTGTAGTAGTCTAGTTACCGCCTTTGAAGTGACTGTAACTTCTGAAT
The DNA here is from genome assembly GCF_048569485.1 of Anomaloglossus baeobatrachus. Taxonomy (NCBI): domain Eukaryota; kingdom Metazoa; phylum Chordata; class Amphibia; order Anura; family Aromobatidae; genus Anomaloglossus; species Anomaloglossus baeobatrachus. The sequence continues at coordinate 89,552,612 of NC_134364.1, read as the reverse complement.
GTCCTTTTTAAAAAGTAGAGCCCAAAACTGGATCCCATATTCCAGATGTGGCCTTACAAGTGCTTTATAGAGGGGTAACAATACGTTGGGATCACGGGATCTCATCTCTCTTTCTATACACCCTAAAATCTTGTTTGCTTTAGCAGCTGCTGCCTGACATTGAGTGCTGCTGCTGCTCAGCTTATTTGTAATAAGAATCCCCAAGTCCTTCTCGTGGTCTATAGTCCTGAGTTTACTTCCATTTAATGTATACGCAGCTATAGGATTACTCCGTCCTAGGTGCATTGCTTTACATTTATCAACATTAAATCTCATTTGCCAAGTATCAGCCCATTCTGACATCTTATCCAGATCTTTTTATAATATTGTACCATCAAGGTCAGTTTTTACATAAAAAACAAGCCATCACACAGCTCCATGTATGTAAAAATAAAAAGTAAAAATAAAAAGTCTTCCAGGTATCAGAAAATGGCGACACAATGCTTTCATGTGGTGTGAAGCCATAATATAAAAATTTAAAAAATAAATTAGCTTTTTAAGTTCCTCTTTGCTAAGTGTTTTGCCCTCTAATTACGGTACATAAGATAGTTAAAATTATAAGATAACTAATCATTTCTTTCCTTTCTTTTCACCTTCAGGCACCAGCCCTCATGTGGTGAGCAATGTTACGGCCCAGGCACTGGTATCTGCGGTGAACATCAGCTGGTTGGCAGGTTTCGATGGAGGGTATTTCCAGCGGTTCAGCGTTTGGTATGCTCCGCTGTGAGTCTTTTTCCTACTAACATAGGACAGAGATGTATCTTTGTTTATACACGGCTGCCTGGCATAGGGGCCACTTCCACTGTCCTGCGACAAAAATCAAATGTATCATGACCGGTCCACTCCACGTTACCACTTATATTTACTTTCCCACCACATAAAAAAAACTATGGGACAATATATTTTTTTACATTTTTTGCTGTTAAAAAAAAAATCACAAAGAAAAAATTGCTATAGTTATTTTTGCATTTTTAAGATATAATGGGACCTGTTGGTTATCCTCTGGATTCACTGGAAGCTGGGTACATCACTGGTGACGCATGGCTCAAATGTGTCATGAGACAGCAATTATTTAATGTACAATGACTGGGCTTACAATATGGCTGCTTATTTTTCCGTTGCATATGAGCGTCATTTTATAGAGTATGTATACGTTGGGAGTGTTAGAACAAAACAACCCCTTTTTATGTGCAACATTCTAGTAAATGTCAGAGGGGTTCCTCCATTCTGTTCCTTTACCGAAGCCTATTAGATAATTTAGCCTGCAAGTTACAAGATGACTCTTATTAAAGAGGATCTGTCACTTGCTGAAAAAAATTGAGTTAACTACCTTATAAAAATGCGTGAGCTCCCCTGATTCTGTCATTCTTTTCTGTTTTGCAATGTGTTGCTCCACTGCAGAGATATTCACATTTGTTGCTTTTTGGAGCGTGTTATGTGACATCTTTGTTTGTAGTGCACTAAAGGGTGCTTTACACGCTGCGACATCGCTAACGATATATCGTCGGGGTCACGTCAGTAGTGACACACATCTGACACCGTTAGCGACATCGCAGCGTGTGACACCAAGGAGCGACGATCAATGAGCGCAAAAACGTGAAAAATTGTTGCTCGTTGACACGTCGCTCCTTTTCCAAATATCGTTGCTGCTGCAGGTACGATGTTGTTCGTCGTTCCTGCGGCAGCACACATCGTTGTGTGTGACACCGCAGGAACGACAAACATCTCCTTACCTGCGTCCACCGACAATGTGGAAGGAAGGAGGTGGGCGGCATGTTCCGGCCGCTCATCTCCTCCCCTCCTCTGCTATTGGACGGCTGCCGTGTGACGTCGCTGTGACACCACACGAACTACCCCCCTTAGAAAGGAGGCGGATCGCCGGCCAGAGCGACGTCACAGGGAAGGTAAGTGCGTGTGACGGGTGTTAGCGATGTTGTGCGCCACGGGCACTGATTTGCCCGTGACGCACAACCGACGGGGGCGGGTACGCTCGCTAGCAATACCGGTACCGATATCGCAGCGTGTAAAGTACCCTTTAGGCTTTTAACATTGCACTTAGGCTTTTAACATTCCCTCTCATTCGCTGCCAATCACAGCTCGGCAGCTGATCTAGCAGTCTCAGATGCGCAGAGATGGAAAGGGAGAAGTTAAAGTGTATGTCGCCAGAGAAGACTGAAGAAACACCCAGTTCATCTGGAGGAAGAGATGTCACTTAGGGCTCTTCAAAAGCGACAAATGTGAATATCTTTGCAATGGAGCGATGCATCGTAAAATTAAAAAAAAGCAGAAGAGTCACAGCAGTTCAGGGAATTTTTACCAGGTGTTTAATTTATTTTAGCAAGTGACAGGTCCTCTTTAAACCTGCCATTGAGGTTTCTTAGAAACATTTACGTCCTATCCTAGGAACATTAAAACCAAGACAAACCTGCCCATATTTGAGTGGAGATTTAGCCAAGAACAAAACCAGATTTACCAGGATTATTTTAGGGAAATTGGGAATGTTGACATCTATGAGCTCTAGATTGTATAGCTAGTCAATTTTTTTCACATGTGTATAGGTGACAAATTTTTGTGAGAACTATAATGACGAATGTCAATGATACATGTAGTATATAGATCGTAAATCAGTTTGTAAATTATAGAGGATTATAGGTGTCATGGTGGTATTGGAGATAGCTGGGTACAGGGGCTCATATACTGGCCCTCAGGGTAGGGGGCCCTGGCTAACCCTGTGCTCACCGTTACCTCTGTATGTAAGGATGTCTGAGACGCCTTCTTGGCCCTGCTCCTGACCAGCCCTGATCTCATAGCTCCTACCCCAAGGGAGGGCCGAGACAAGAGTGTGATTAAATCTACAGAGATAGACAAATGGGAAATCAAAACTCTATTTCACAGCACGCTCACACAGAGGTATACGACAATAAAAGATAAGGAGGAAAATAAGATCAGGGAGGAAACAACATGACAACAAAAGAATTCCACAACTCCAAGCAACATAATCATCAGCAGGACTGGGAAACACCAGCACACAGACCAACACATCAGTAACCTATAGTCGGTATGAGAAGACAGTTTCCAACATCTTAATAAGGTGGGGAGTAATTGTGATAGGTTTCCAACAAAATGTGATCCCAGAGGTAACCAACAGACTAGCAGAGGTTAACTCTTGCTAGCCTGACCATGAATGAGCACACAGCTGGTTGACGCCTGGGCCTGCCTGCGTAGCTCAGAAACTCCAGAAAAAACAAAGGGTGGAGTGTCACAATCTGTAGTGTGAACAGCATCTGATGCCGCCCTGACAATTGGCGAGTTTTGAGTTTTTACTGCGTGCGACAGTAGATTACTTTTACAGGTACTTTATAAATGTAACAAAACACAAATCTATAATTTTTTGGTAAACATTTTTCTGTACAGCAGATTCATCTCTCTAACTCAGTACTAAGCTAACCAAGTAGTCTGTTTAGTGAATGTAGATAAGGGACTATTTACACAACAAAGATCAAATTATTGGCAAAAAATGGGGAGTGGGCTTTAACATTAAACGTTTGTAATAAAAAAAAAAAACAACAATATTTAAAAATGTATTTCAGTTTGTACTAAATTGTTCCATTTTCATTAAAAAGAAAACAAATTTGATTGCTTTTCTATAGAACATTGTTTGCTATACTTTCAGTGCTTAAATTTCTTTATATGCCCCATTGGCTATAAATTAATTATTACTGGATTTTGAGCTTCTGTTGTGAAAACTAGTCCCCAATTAAAAAAAAGCAAACAAAAAAAATATATTAAAGGGATTTCCTTGTTAATCCAAAATTTGGGAACCGTGTCCAAAATCTTAGGTTTACACTAACTTGCCGTAAAATTACAAACAAAAAAAGCATCTAAGGTCTTCTTTTAATTACCTCTTTCCATGCACTGCAATTTTATCATCTTAAAGAAACTCCTTTAATATATGATCATGTCTGATGATAGATCCTGCTTAAGGGCAACCCCACCTGAATGTCATTAAAACATTTGGCATTAATGTGTGAGAAGGACGATGTCACCGAATGACTTCTGCTGGTGAAGCTCAGCAGGAGCAGATCAGATTAATGTATAGAATTGTGGGGAAAAAGTTCAGGGGTCCAGTAGGTGGTCCTATATGTGACTGACAAGTATTTCAATATGAAGACTTATACACAGATGTTTGTCAGTTACTGTGCAGGACTGCCCACTGGACTCCTAAGCCTATTTTTATCAATAAAATACAATTTCTACTGAATCTTTCTCCAATAACTATATAGCAATGTTCTCTGTTCCTCCTGCTGCCTGCAGATCAAACACCCCGTTCAACGTAACACAATCCAATTAAGAACAGGCATCAGTCATGTCCAATCTGTTTGGCAGCAGTGGTATCCTGCTTCTTGTATCAAGCTCTCTGTAATCATTGTTGGATATCTCTTGTGCTGCTGTCAGGGTAAAGCGGGTGTCACACGGCCACCATGAATGGATCTCCCTCTCGGCGCCGGTTGGAGCCAGTTCCTTGGTGGTGGAGAACCTGCAGGCAGACTGTCCCTACCAGTTCAGTGTTCTGTCTCAGAATAAGCTGGGCAGCGGTCCGTTCAGTGAGATAGTGACTGCCTCTCCTCTCAGTGAGTATACAGTAGAGAATAGATGCTGCTATTCTCCATCTACCGTCCTCTTTCCTTGTTGCCAGTGGTCTCCCTTCTTTCCGTCTCACAGCCCTTAGTCTCTTTCTTTGTCTTCAATACTCACTACTATTTTGGCCTCTCAGGTGTCCCACCCACCACATTGCCTCCTCCTGTACCCACCACAGACTCTAGAGATACCCTCACGCCTCCTCGCTTCCTGGCTGCCAACGAGACGTCCCGCGGAGTTCTGCTGACTTGGGTGCCTCCTCTGCGATCCTTGTATCCTCTACGTGGATATGGCCTGGAGTGTCGGCGAGATGAAGGAGACTGGGAGCTTCTTGATGATGCCATACCTACAACACAGACTCAGCTGCTTGTTCCCGGACTGGTCAAGGTGAGAAATGGATGGAGAGGCACGAATTTTCAAGGGAAGTGCTTATGTCATTATAAGTGGACCATAGACACATGGACAATTATACCAATGTGATCAATAATGAGCACGGACATACTTGTGGTAGTCTTACACCTGCTGATGTCAGTGGAATAATATTTAGTTCCCCTATAAACCAATCTGTTATCTCCTATGAAATGTGTGTTTATAGGGCATAACATATAATTTTGATTGAGTGGAGTCTGAGCTTTAGGGCACGCATCCTCATCCAAAAAAGAAACAATGATCCCTTTGTCTCCAGACCAGCTTAATTCAGACCCCCTTTAAATCGGACACCAGGCCTCCTAAATTAAAACCTCACAACCCCTCAAAATCAAACCCCAGACTGTACCTCTTTACATAATTTAGATTTCAGACCATACCTTTTCAATTTAAAGGTGTATTTCAGTAGGAAAAAGTTATCGCCTATCCACAGTAAAGCTGAAAACTTCCATATTGGTGGGGGCCAACAGCTGAGACCCACAATAATAGCTATGACGGCATATTTATCCTTATTAGAAGTACACTAACACCGATCCATTCAGAGTAAAGCGCGTATAAAAAATTACTAGAGCACTGGTTGTACTGTGGCTCCATTGTAATGAGGTAAAAGTGTTCTGGTGAAATCCTGCGGATAGGTGATAACTTCTTCCAACAGGAATACTAATTCATTTCAGACCAAACTCCTTTTACTTAATTCAGACCTAGGACCAGCCCCCCTCTACTTCATTCAGACCTCAGAGCAGACCCCCTCTACTTCATCCAGACCTCAGAACAGACTCCCTCTACTTCATTCAGACCTCAGACCAGACTCCTTCTACTTAATCAAGACCTCAGACTAGACTCCCTCTACTTAAATAAGACCTTGTACCAGACCCCTCTATTTAATCCAGACCACAGACCAGACTCCCTCTAGTTTATCCAGACCTCAGACCAGACTCCCTCTACTTAATCCAGACCTTAGACCAAACTCTCACTACTTAATTAAAACCTTGTGCCAGACCCCCTCTACTTAATCCATACCTTAGACCAGACTTCCTCTACTTAATCCAGACCTCAGACCAGACTCATTCTACTTAATCCAGACCTCAGTCCAGACTCCCTCTACTTAATCCAGACCTCAGACCAGACTGCCTTTACTTAATCCAGACCTCAGACCAGACTACCTCTACTTAATCTGGGTCTCAGATCACACCTTCTCTACTTAATTTAGACCTAGTACCAAACCCCCTCTATTTAATTCAGTCTTCAGACCAGACTCCCTCTAATTAATTCAGATTTAGGAAAAGGCCCCCCTATTTAATCCAGACCTCAGACCAGATCGCCTCTACTTAATTCAGGCCTAGGACCAGTCCCCCTACTTAATCCAGACCAGACTGCCTTTATTTAATTCAGACCTAGGACCAGACCCCCCCCTACTTAATTCAGACCTCAGACCAGATTCCCTCTACTTAATCCAGACCTCAGACCAGACTCACTGTACTTAATCCACAGCTCAGACCAAACTCCCTCTACTTAATTCAGACCTAGGAAACGACACCTTTACTTAATCCAGACCTCAGACCAGACTCCCCTTAATTAATTCAGACCTAAAACCAGACCCCCCCCCATACTTAATTCAGACCTCAGACCAGACTCCCTCTACTTAATTCAGATCTAGGACCAGACCCACAACTTAATCCAGACCTCAGACCAGATCCCCTCTACTTAATTCAGACCTCAGATCAGATTCCTTCTACTTAATTCAGAACCAAACGTTCAAAAGAAGAGTGTCAATCCAAGAGAGGACTAAAAAATGAAAATGTGTCCTTCTGTTCCAGTGTCCATACCCAGATACTGTTACAAAAAACATCCTGATTCTGTCCACACTTCTGCTATATCATTTGGATGATAGAAAGCCCTATGTCAATACATGTGATAGCGAGTCTGCAGGGTCCTGGCAACTAATGCCCAAGGTCCAGGTTCGAAACCATGGTCTGCAAGTTGAGGGCAACTGCAGTAGAAGGAAATATCTCCTTAGTATGGCATTCGAGACAGTTTGCCATTTTTTATTCTGTTGTATTGATGTGTCGGTACATTATGGGATCCATAATAGGGTCCTGTCCATGAGAACTTTTATTTTAGAGGTCCAGGTCTAAATACTTGTTGATATAGTTATGTCTATATTGAACTCATCATAAGCCTCTTGGTTCTTGGCCCTTTAATTGCTCATGACTGAGAAATTTGCTCCCAAAGTAAAATACAATTTTTCTTCTTTTCCAGGATGCCATGTACGAGTTTCGTTTAGTGGCGTTTGCCGGAGATTACATCAGCGATCCCAGTAATTCTGTCAATATCTCTACAGCAGGTGAGTGGATGAGACATACGAGTCTTATTATATTTGCACAGAAAATGACTACATTAAAAATATATAAATAATAATAATTAAAAACAAAAAATACAAATTAATAAAATATATTACAGACTCCTGCCCTGGCATAAATGGTGTAACTTTTTCGAGAATTAGTAGTCTGTACCATGCAGGTACTTCCAAATCTTTACACTATCCTAATGGAATTTGCCACTGGATGGCGCTACACTCTAATACGATGATGCCAGATCCATTTATCTACAGGAATCCTATAAGGAACATGCATTACAGTTCAGGATTGCGAGTTGTTCTTTTAACCTTTCAATAAAGATTTTGTTGGGTTTTTTTTTTTTTTGCTTGTTAAAGAAAAAAAAAAACTTTTTTGCTTTTTAAACTTTTGTGAACTTTTATTTTTTACTTTGTACCTGATGTATCTGTGTTGTGAGGGTTCGAGGGTTACGGAACACTACATATATATGGTTTGAGCATCATTTAATTAACATCCTTTAAAGATGAAGTTCTAATGTTAGCAGAGATATCAATGTAGAAAGAATGGCTTTGGATTAAAATGCTGTGGCACTATGAGTAATTGTGTTTATCGAGCTCCATATTTGACACAACAGTTTGTCGCTCTGCTTTCTTACTACTATATACTGTACACCGGGTAGAGAAATAAGAGTTTATTAAAAATTCGATAAACTGTTAGCTTCAGGAGCTTAAAAGAGTGAGAAAAGACGAAGCTCCTCTTGACCACAAGCCATATTTACTGCAACAACATCTGGCAGGCGCACAAAACATGGTGAAGACGACCCGTTTTAAAAATTGAGTTATAGCGAGAGGCTCCAAGGAAAATGGGGTCAGTGTGATGAAGTCAATTAGTTTTTTATGGCATTACAGAGAATACACATTTAGATTTTTTTAAATTTTTATAACTTTACCAATGTGTTAAATTTATTTCTTTATTTTTATTTTTAAATTAAATAAATTATATAAAAATTGTTCAGAAGGGCCCAAGCCTGTTGACTTTCCGTCAATCTTGGCCTTTGATAGGTTACTTGTCAATCTTCCTGTACGGAGATGGACTTGGCCACTAATAACTTGTGCCGCACTACTACACAGGGATGAAAATATACCCCTCGCAGACAGAGAATCCTGAGGTCCAGCAGAAGTCCCTGATGGCCGGTGTAGTCGGAGGTGTCTGTTTCCTTACCTTGGGAATTATCCTTAGCACCATTGTGGCCTGTTGGATGAATCGGCGAAGAGCCAAGCGAAGACGAAAACGGAGGCAGCAAGGTAAGACAGTGAAAAAGGCGTTCGACTAGCTAGAAATAAGATGCCCACAACAACAGAAGTGCACTACGTGTCCATGAAAAGACTGATAGACACCAGAGCAGGAATGTTAAGCAGATTAGAACTTGTTCCTCTTGGCCGTACATATAGGTACGTTTAAAATGTTTTAAAGCTCACCAATCTATGATTGTCATCAGTTCGAATTCCTTAAAATGGCTGACAGGCTCCATGTTAGCTAAGAAGTTATTTCCATAGGTGAATAAGCTTGACAGCCTAGTTAATAAGTGTCAAGTAGGTCATTTTCGAGAGCGTTCTACTTATACAAATACAGAGTTGGACATACCTAGGTAGCTCAAAACCTTATGCATGTTTATGGGGAAAAGTCAAAAGGATATATTCCAAGTTAAGCTGGCCAGAAATAAACCAAAAGTCTGGGTTGATAGCCTCTGTATTCACTTTAATGATTATTTTCGAGTTATGCATTCTGTGGCTTATATCCCAGACGAACCCCCAAGTTTTGTACAATCAGTAGAAGAATGAAAACATTACATTGTTCTTATTACTCCTTGGATATGTCCAACAATTTACTATAAGGGAGCAAAATTTATTTATTTTTTTAAGTTTGTGGTCAGCGTTATTTGTAGGTTTGACACGAAGGATACAAATGACTAGATTACTTTCTCGTGTCTTTCTAAACGCTTTACGGCCCAAAGGAATCTGTTGGTCTTTCAGGCAGATTACAGCACAAAGTCATAATTTGAGCTAAGTTTCAAATATTTAGTTCTTCAGATATGTAAGGTATCTTATTGTTTTCGTGACGAATAAACAACCCTTGTCTTCAGACTAAAGGCTCCACTCGAATCATTTCATTACTCCATGACCGCAGACACTGCATGAGTACGGTGCTACCAGTGATGTATTGTGTATCATTCATCTGTTCCATCTAAACATTGTGTAATTTTTCTTTTGGATTGGAGTATGCCCCACAGCCTGTCTGGGGTCCATATTTCTTTATTGTGTACGTTATGTGGCCCTTACCTTTGTGTTTACCCTGCATGTCCCCCTGTCATACTACTAAACATGTTGGAACATTCATATCAGTAGATCTGGAGCACAGAGGACCCATTTTAAGATTATTATTATATTGGACTACGGCCAAAAACCTCACTACCAAATAGTTTTGTTATTGCTTCTATGGTTTTAAAATGTCTATTATCTCTACTTTAGGCCCTATCACCTATTAGCAGTATGCTAAAAGTCATGGTCTTAGACTTCCAAACACAGCTGACCAACTGTGTGTTCTGTGATTAGCTTAGACTTTCAATGAAATTGACCCTCCGCCCTGGTACTCAAAAGTTACTGTACATTTTTTTTTTAATTTATAGTCACCCTACTTGGTGCGCTCTATTTTCCTCCTGAAGCCGGGATTACGGTTCTCATACATCCAATATGGCTGCTGTAGTGACATGGGGAGCAAAGTCGACACGCTTTAGTGGAGGCGCAGTTTAAACTCACCACTAAAAGCCATGCCACTACAGCAGTCATCTTTGATATGGCAGGAGCAAAATGCTAGTCTTGGTGGATTTGACAGCAGGAAGTAAATGGAAGGCGTTAAGTAGGGTGACTATAGATGACGATGAGTACATAGGCACTGATGTATGAAAATTAGCGCAGACTAGAAGTGGTGGTGCTATTTTCTGCCACCCGGGAGAAAAATTCAAATCTGGTGGTTGTAATGGGCAACACGTTTACTTTTTGTCTGAGCTAATTTTGGTACCATTAAGAAGCCCATTTGTAATGCTTTTTGGGGGGATTTCAGGCATGCAGTAAATTGCCAATTAGGAATGGTCCTCCCTGGATAGTAAATTACAGAGTTCAGTTCGGAGGCTTTTAAGATGCCTTGACTTGGGTTAGATCCACGTGTTGTTGGGATTAAGTTCTTTAGATAGAATTAGATACATGAAGATGATAAGTAGGTCACTAGACGTACAGGTCACATTGGCTCGAGTTCTACTCCTCATTGATCCCTGTTGTGTTCTCATAACCTTCCAGATGCACCAATGGTCTTCTCCCAACCCAAGAAAGCTTCTCCTTCACAGTAAGTGTCTTCATGCTCATACGTCACTTCCCGTTCACTCATTTCATGCTGCCTGTTTGTAGCTTCGATCATTGCTGTATTTATTTTTAGTTTTTTTGTGTTCTGTCTTTATGCTGTAACCACCAATCAACAACCGGTAGATCCTTCTCGATGGTGGTTGCAAGTCTAAATTTAACGGTGTTGTGTCCTCATAATCATGCATCTCCTTTACAGTCGCACAGACCTTATTGTTGACCTGTAGTAGGATCAAGGTGACTTTGAGGCCTTTTATGAAAAGGTTTATCTGGCTTAAAAGGTTTTCCAGACTTTGGATAAATCTCTGCAGTCAATCATTGTGACTGACAGCATGCATTAAGACCACTGACAGTATTCCCCTCAATGACCAGATTGAGAGAGTGGTGAAGTGTCGGCTAGAATCTCATCCACTTCTCACAATAGAAAATGTAACGTAATGATAAAAATCTAGATGGAAAATGACACGCACTCGATTTAGAAATTGAGGGGGAATCCTGACTGTGTGTGGAACTCCCCAATCTACACTTACAAAGAGAGACTGCCGAAGTTTAGCACAAGCCCTGAAAGCCCCTTGTAAAAATCTCAATAATTTACTAAAGAACAGTTTCAACAAAACTAAATTATCCATTAAGTGGTTGATCTGACATCCTTTTCTTACAATATGATGAGTTAATCTGCAGCAACAACGGATACTTTTTTTTTCTGAGAATTGCTATGGGTTAACTCTGCTTTTGTCATCCAGCTTAATATTAAGGGCTTCCATTTCTTTCCTATCTGAATTGGTTCTGAAATTTATCAAAAATTGCTGGCATCCTAACCAAAATATTCCACTCTGTAGCCGTCATTATGACAGATTTATACCTAGGTTTTGGTTTTTTTTAACGATCATTAGCTGTCATTAGCTGAAGTGTGCCTCTTTAGTGACATTTTCACCCTATTATTTTCTTTTTCCTTTTTACAATTATTGTTAAATTTAATTTTGATTCTTTTATGTCTTAGAAATACTAATGGTTCTAACAGCCCCGACAGTCTCGTGAGGCTCAAGCTTCAAGTGTCACCATACGAAAGCTTCCGCAAGTCTCTCCACTTGGGCGAGAAGACTGTGAATAATCTTGGTGTGAGCCATGGGAGCAGCACAAGCGGTAAATACACCATTTACGAGAGTCATGTTGGAGAGTGTGTTCCTTTGGAGAGGATAAGCCGAGGACCCGATGGACGTTTTGTGGTGGAGACTGATACTCAGCCAAACAGAGGGAGCATACGAGGCTTTCCTTATGTGACAGAGACTGATCTCTATCCAGAGTTCAATGCCAGGGACTCATCTGACCTGAGCCAATGCTCACAAGCCAAAGCTTACTTGCAGGTTTGCCAACTACCTGAGCGACCTCCAGAGTCCTGGAGCGATGAAGTAAAGTTGAGACCAAAGGCTACAGGTCAGGCTCGTAAGGAAGCAAGAGATTCTGGTTACCGTCAAGGGAGATACTTTGGTTGCAGCAGCAGCCCTTTGGATGAAGGAAAACCCTTTCGAATTCCAGACATCAGTCCTGTGACTTCTTCTGTGATCCTTCCATACAGCCAAGTTGAAGAGGCCCGATGTGGGGAATCTGCTCAGTTGGAAGGTGAATTGGAAAGGACTATTTCTACACTCCGAGAATCAGAGACTGACTGTTTCTCGTCATTAAGCACAGTAATTAGGGCACCTTCTTTACTCTTGCAGAAACCCTTGGGCCTCAGTGACCAAGCAAGTCAACTGAGACATAGCTTGTCCACGCAAAGTGGGATTCTCCAATACTTAAGTTTACCTTTCTTTAAGGAGATGAGCGTGGATGGAGATTGGCCTGTAGAAGATGTGGCTCAGACTGTAACATCAGAGGAAAGCTCTTCAGAGACTGATAATAAAGACTCTCCTAATAACGTACATTTGGATGATAGGACATTAATGGACGTTGATGGCACAAGTGGGGTTCGGAAAGAAGAATCTCCGTGTGCCCCCCACCAATTGTTGTCTCTTGATTACTTGAGCTGCAAACAAGAGCAATCTGTGCCTGTTAAGTCTTTTCTAAAACCACCAGAGCCTAATTTAGGACCAGCTAAAGCAATCTTACCTGGTAGCCTCATGTGGACTCAGCCACCAGAACATGCTGAACGTTTAAAAGTAGGACAAAGAGCACATTGGGACCATGGAAATGCCCACCTGGATAGTAGATTTGGCCATCATAATCATTCTCATTTTGAATTTCCTTTAAAAGACCATCAACTCTCAGTATTCACAGACTTCCATGCTTTGGAAAAGCAAAGGCCGCCAATAGACAGATCACTTTTTTTGCATGGCTCGGAGAAGGTGATGCGAAGCAGTCTCACCAGTCAGAGCAGTGGCAGAGGGAGTGTTTCATTCCTTAGACCCCCATCTTTGGCACAGTCTGTGGGGGGCAGCTACCTCAACTCACCATTAGGTGAAACATCTAGTTGGTACAGTGGAGGAGGCTCCCAGGGCTCCAGTGCTGAGGACTATAGACACAGAAAGGATTCTTTGTTGGCCACTGTATGCAACAGGTAAGTTAAGTCCTGACAGTAGGTCACAGTCATTTTTGGTGATTGTGCAGGTGACCACTATAATCTGATCTTCCAGTTATGTTACTTAAGAGGACATTATGCTAGAGATTTAAAAAATTGCAAAACTTTGACTATGTTATTTCAATCACAAATGAGATTAAGGGGTACTTTGCACACTATGACATCGCAGGTGCGATGTCGGTGGGTTCAAATCGAAAGTGACGCACATCCGGCGTCGCTGTCGACATCGGAGTATGTGAATCCTTTTTACTACGATTAACGAGCACAAAAGCGTTGAAATCGTATTATCGGTGTAGCGTCGGTCATTTCCATAATTTCGGAAGGACCGATGTTAAGATGATGTTCCTCGTGCCTGCGGCAGCACACATCGCTACGTGTGAAGCCGCAGGAGCGAGGAACATCGCCTTACCTGCGTCCCGGCTGCAATGAGGAAGGAAGGAGGTGGGAGGGATGTTTACCTCCCGCTCATCTCCGACCCCCTGCTTCTATTGGCCGCCTGCCGTGTGACGTCGCTGTGACGCCGCATGACCCGCCCCCTTAGAAAGGAGGCGGTTCGCCGGCCAGAGCAACGTCGCAGGGCAGGTAAGTGCATGTGAAGCTGCCGTAGCGATAATTTTCGCTACGGCAGTTATCAAAAGATATCGCAGCTGCGACGGGGGGGGGGGGGACTATCGCACTCGGTATCGCTACCATCGGCTTGTGATGTCGTAGTGTGCAAAGTACCCCTAAGTTTAATTGCACAATCAGTTGCAACTATTTAAATTTTGTTTTTGCCCAATTTATCCTATACCTATGACAGCCCATACTGTATTAGCTGCTAAAAGTCTGGGAATATATACAAGCCAGCACAAATTTCTAAGTACTAGAGTATAACTGCTATAATATTGCTCCTATGTACAAGAATAGAACTACTGTAATACTGCTCCTATGTAGAAGAATATAACTACTATAATACTGCTCCATCTGTGCAAGAATATAACAACTATAATACTGCCCCTATGTACAAGAATATAACTACTATAATACTGCCCTCTATGTACAAGAATATAACTACTATAATACTGCCCCTATGTACAAGAATATAACTACTATAATACTGCCCCTATGTACAAGAATATAACTACTATAATACTGCCCCTATGTACAAGAATATAACTACTATAATACTGCCCCCTATATACAAAAATATAACTACTATAATACTGCCCCCTATGTACAAGAATATAACTACTATAATACTGCCCCTATGTACAAAAATATAACTACTATAATACTGCCCCCTATATACAAGAAGATAAGTACTATAATACTGCTTCTATATACAAGGATATAACCACTATAATACTGCCCCTGTGTACAAGAGTATAACTACTATAATACTGCTCCTATATACAAGAATATAACTACTATAATACTGCCCCTATGTACAAGAATATAACTACTATAATACTGCCCCTATGTACAAGAATATAACTACTATAATACTGCCCCTATGTACAAGAATATAACTACTATAATACTGCCCCCTATATACAAAAATATAACTACTATAATACTGCCCCCTATGTACAAGAATATAACTACTATAATACTGCCCCTATGTACAAAAATATAACTACTATAATACTGCCCCCTATATACAAGAAGATAAGTACTATAATACTGCTTCTATATACAAGGATATAACCACTATAATACTGCCCCTGTGTACAAGAGTATAACTACTATAATACTGCTCCTATATACAAGAATATAACTACTATAATACTGCCCCTATGTACAAGAATATAACTACTATAATACTGCCCCTATGTACAAGAATATAACTACTATAATACTGCCCCTATGTACAAGAATATAACTACTATAATACTGCCCCCTATATACAAAAATATAACTACTATAATACTGCCCCCTATGTACAAGAATATAACTACTATAATACTGCCCCTATGTACAAAAATATAACTACTATAATACTGCCCCCTATATACAAGAAGATAAGTACTATAATACTGCTTCTATATACAAGGATATAACCACTATAATACTGCCCCTGTGTACAAGAGTATAACTACTATAATACTGCTCCTATATACAAGAATATAACTACTATAATACTGCCTCCCATGTACAAGAATATAACTACTATAATACTGCCCCTATATACAAGAATATAACTACTATAATACTGCCTCCCATGTACAAGAATATAACTTCTATAATACTGCCCCTATGTACAAGAATATAAGTACTATAATACTGCCTCCCATGTACAAGAATATAACTACTATAATACTGCCCCTATGTACAAGAATATAACTACTATTATACTGCCTCCCATGTACAAGAATATAACTAGTATAATATTGCCCCTATGTACAAGAATATAACTACTACAATACTGCCACTATGTACGAGAATATAACTACTATAATACTGCTCCTATATACAAGAATATGTATGTAAAGCGCTGTGGAATTAATAGCGCTATATAAATGAATAAAATTATTATGATATAGCTACTATAATCCTGCCCCCTATGTACACGAATATACAGTAACTACTATAATACTGCCCCCAATATACAAGACTGTAATTACTATAATACTGCCCCTATGTACAAGAATATAACTACTATAAAGCTGCCACCTATGTACAAGAATATACCTGATATAATATTGCTCCTATGTACATAAATATAAGTACTTTAATACTGCCCCTATGTAACTATTATAATATTGTTTACCATATTTCAGAAATGTTTTTTTCTCCTTCAATTTCAGATGTACAATATATAAATTGCAAATCCCAAATTAAATAAATATCAGTATAGAATTCAAGCTGATCCTAGTAATATGATAATAAGTACTTGCGTTTTGTACAGGAGGAATACCTCTGTGGATGAGAACTATGAATGGGACTCAGAGTTTACCCTTGAAGTTGATCTTATGGATGCTCTCCAAGTCTATCGTAGCGGTAACAATGGCCAAACCATTTCTGCAGGGAAGGCAGAAAGACAAAGTGAGTTAATCATTATCTGTGTTACTATCGATATGATCTGCAGAACATGTTACAATAGCTTTGCAGCATGGCCTAGAAATTGCATTGGTTCTGGCCATGCCAATAGATTTTTCCGTTCCCTTATTTGCATTCTATGGAGTTACTAGTCCATGTGACAGTGTTAATTGTGCTGTCAAACTGAATTAAAAGAATATAAGCTTCTGAATGCAAGCAAGCTGGGGGTCCTATGGGTATTTGTAGAACATTGGTCAAATACGGAGATCACAGGCCACTGTGCTCCACACAGGACGAGAACAGAGGATATCTAATCGGAAGCCTTCGGCTCTCCCTTAGGGGTAATCAAAAGCTAAACGCTGAGAATTCCAAGAAGCTGACTATTGGGATTCCCAGGATATCCTGATCGGGGAGGGGGGAGTCCTTCTATTTCCCACAAAATATATTTTGGTGGTATCTGAGAATTTAGTCTAAAGGTCACAAATTGACATGAGTCCTGGGCCATTAGGTGGAAGTGTAAAAGTGAGTATCTGGCAGTGAGGTCAACGCGACAGAGTTTGTAACGCTATTATCTCTCTAAGACGATTTAACAGCATCAAAGTTCACATCAACTTTGATGTAGTCTATGGTGATAAAGCAGCATAGAGGAGTTCAGAAATAAGACAGATAAGCGTTACAAACTGCCCATGAGAATGACCTCACTAACATATTTAACAAGTGCCGATCAGTAAATACTTGTGTTTAACAGCCTGTTTACACAAGCAGACTGCACTTAATAATGCTCACTGAACCATTCGTTATAATAGATCATTCAGTGCGTATAGTCTCCATTTCTCTCAGCACTGTGAATCCTGTCTATGTAGAATAATGTGCTGCCAAGAACGATGATCTTTTGTGCAGCTCAAAAGACACCCAAGGAACGAAGGTTTTGCTGATTCCCAGCCTGTTTACACTGGAAGACGATAATGAAACAGTGCAGAAAGACAAGGAGCCTGTTAAAAAAATTAGCACCAGTTGGTTCTTAAACATACCTAATTTCAAAAATTATGCTCTTGCAAGGAAAAGAAAAACATGGACGTCTGTTAACAAGACCTGGGGCTTAGACAATTATCTCAAAAGGGTTTTCCGAAAAAAAACATGAGTCTGTGTGTAATTACAGTAATCGCTCCTTGGGGATATGGAGCCTCCCTTGCCAAAGCAAAGGCGGCTTAGTAACTTTCCATCCCCTCATACACTCGGTGACGAGCTTATTGTCCATTGAATTTATCTGAATTTCTATTGTTTGATCATGGCATGATGATATGAGACAAATTGTGCAAGTATGAGCATGACTCGAGAGGGATTGGATGTTACACAATAATACATTATACTCAGTTGCACTGGTCTCTCGACTGGTGGATTTTTAGCATATAAAAGGACCATATTATGTAAAAACAGATTGCCTATAAAGAAAAGCATCTTGAAGAAGTGTTGAAGGGTTCTGCCTCGTAAGAATATCTGCGTCACCTCCACTGGCTAACAAGTTGGTGATACAACCCTTCCCTGTCTAAGTACCTTACTTCTCTCTTTGGCACTTGGGAAAGGTAAAACCTTCATTGATGTGCAGCCACATCAGATCCTACTTGTGGATTTAATATACAACACCTGAAGGAGGTGTCATGCCACTAAGGTCCGTACATGGACTGTGTACAGAAAAAATAACTTTCGTTTGAAGGTTTGAAAATACTACTTGAACACAGATCTAGTAAGATGTTTGACAGACCAATGCTTCTTGTAAAACAGGGTTACATGATTCATGAAGATGATCAGGAGTGAAACGATTAATGAATTTCATAACTGAAACTTTTTTTCTTTCCTCCACTACAGATGTAAAACTTCCTTCAGAAGCGGCTCCATGCCCGGCTGGATCGGGACCGGTGGATGCGCTGGATAGTCGATACCCTCAGGCTTTAACCAGCCCAGAAGAGCGTTGTGCAGCTTTGAAGGAAGAATTTTTAGAATATCAGAGGCGTAGACAGGCAGCACAGAAAATACACACAAGAAACAAAGACTATGAAGAATGTTTTGAACAAGCGACACTGTTATGACCCCCACTGCAGTTCCCGAGACTGGAACATTTATTTGCAAGACCAGAAGGGACACTGTTATAAATTTATCAGGGGTATGTCCATCTTTCATCTGAGTTTACCATCGTGTTTACCAATACCGGCCAAATAAACATCAGGGGTTATTGTCAGTTAGTTCAGTAATATTGGATGAATAAATTTGACGTCATCTGTGATCCCTTTGCGGTCCCACATAACAAAAAATACTGGCTACAAATATGTACAAATTTTTTATAGAAAATATTTCAGATGTCTCTCAGGGGGACTTTTTCTAGTATTTTTTTTGTTTTTTGCCATTTGTTGTATTCTGAGACAGGGCTGTATGGTGTGTTTTGAATGACACCTCCATATATTGATAGGAATTTTAGAATTAACCTTGGTGCAAGATTCATGGTTGGCTTAAGGCATTATCTCTGAGGAGACAAAAGCAGCTGAAGCCTTTCATCATTTTACTGTTTGGCTCCTTGCTTAAAGGTACCGTCACACTAAACAACTTACCAGCGATCCCAACAACGATACAACCTGATAGGGATCGCTGGTAAGTTGCTAGGAGGTTGCTGGTGAGAGGTCACACAGTCAGACGCTCCAGCGATCCCACCAGCAACCTGACCTGGCAGGGATCGATGGAGCATCGCTACACGGGTTGCTGGTGAGCTCACCAGCAACCAGTGACCAGCCCCCATCCAGCAGCGACGCACTGAAGCGATGCTGCGCTTGGTAACTAAGGTAAATATCGGGTAACCAACCCGATATTTACCTTGGTTACCAGCGGACGCAGCTACACGTGCAGAGAGCAGGGAGCAGCGCACACCGCTTAGCGCTGGCTCCCTGCTCTCCTAGCTACAGTACACATCGGGTTAATTACCTGATGTGTACTGCAGCTACATGTGCAGAGAGCAGCGCACACCGCTTAGCGCTGGCTCCCTGCTCTGCTAGCCACAGTATACATGGGGTTAATTACCCGATGTGTGCTGCAGCTACATGTGCACAGAGCAGGAGCCGGCACTGACAGTGAGAGCGGCGGAGGCTGGTAACGAAGGTAAATATCGGGTAACCAAGGACAGGGCTTCTTGGCTACCCGATGTTTACCGTGGTTACCAGAGTCCGCAGAAGCCGGCTCCTGCTGCCTGCACATTTAGTTGTTGCTGTCACACAGCGATCTGTGCTTCACAGCGGGAGAGCAACAACTAAAAAATGGCCCAGGACATTCAGCAACAACCAACGACCTCACAGCAGGGGCCAGGTTGTTGCTGGATGTCACACACAGCAACATCACTAGCAACATCGCTGCTACATCACAAAAGTTGTTCGTTAGCAGCGATGTTGCTAGCGATGTTGCTTAGTGTGACGGGGCCTTAAAACAAAATCTAGCAAATTCCCCCAATAAAATCTTTTCAACTTAACACCTTCACTGCCAAAAGCCTTGGTTCCTTCATTCCAAACACTTCAAACACACTGGGAAAGATTTACTAATCCTGTCTAACATAAAAACAAACGTAAACCTAGTCTGAGTATGCACCAAATTTATCACAGTGGCTCATGCCGGATAATAAATTTGATGCACCTGAAGCCATGCCCCTCTACAGGTCAGACACACTCCCCTTGTAAAGTCATGCAACTTTACAACTTATTCAAAGTGTTTTAAGCAAATAATAAAAAGGTCTAAAACTTGATGTGATAGTTTGCACCTAAATGTGCCAATAGAGAAAAGGGTGCACAATTGATAGTTGTACAGGATGTAGCTGCAAATACTAATTTTGGTCACATTGGCCAAATTATCACTGTGCTTATGGCCAGATTTACATTTCCACTTGGTGGTATAATTTAGGATATCACAAAGGCTTTATTTTATATTTGACAATTTGGTGTTAATTGATTAGCAGATTTATATTTCAGGTAATCCAATGAAAAATGACCTACTTGCATGCAGAGAAAAATCATGTCACCCTCACTATAAGGTGGCATTCACACATCCGTGTGTCATGGTCAAGATCAGGTCAGGAAAGCTGTTGCCAGTCCATGAATTATGGTCTGTACTCAGACCATGGAACATGGATGTGTGAATAAAGCAGAAATCAAGGATGAAACTGTACTGGTGTGTGTCCTAAATGCAGGCATTTGTAAGCACTTACTTGAGTATTTGCATTTTTTTTTAGGCAGACAGGTTATTCCAAAATGCGGTTCTGTATTACAGTTCCATTAATCATTCATATGACATGATTAATGGGGTGTCATGCATACAGTATAATGTATATTGAAACATAACTGTGGCTTTTTCATACCAGACAGGTTGAATTAATGGTAAAAACAGCAGCCTATGAAATTCCAAGGTACATTTGACAACCAGGAGAAATAAGGCACAATGTGCCTCACGGCTTTACGTTGATGATTTTCTCCTTAAAATGGGGTCTGAAGAATCTATAGCACGTCGGGTTACTTCAATAACTCAAAAAGTCCCTTTGCCAGGGCCCCAGCCTGGGATTAAGAACAGGAGGCTCTTCTTAATATGCACATCAACCTTCAGGCTTATCCAGTTTCTCTAAAGAAGCAGCATTTATACGATGATGTTATCGGATGTACGTTTCAGTTCCTTCATTTTCCAAATCTGATCTACCAATCACCAAAGAAGCAAAAGAGTCACTTCTTTTTTTATTTTGTACAAAATTGTTGTGAAAAATATAAGATGGGTGAATTTTTAAAATAAAATCTGAATATTTAAGTGTTGTAGTAGGAAACATCCACCTACTATTTTGCATTCAGCACAGCTTTACATTGACAGGCTGCGAAGTGATCTATAGATAGAAAAATGAAGAAACACCTGTTTGTTTTTTATTATTTTGTATGAAACCTGGAAATCATTCCGTTACTGTAAGGTACTTGCTGCCACCGTTCTACCACTTCTCCTTTCTGTGTTCTGTTAACTTTTCCATTGTTATTTGTGAGTACTGTCGTCATTTTCTTTATTATTATGACTATGTCCTGTTATCATCTTTGTTGTGGCTTTTTACTCCACATTTTTTTTTATATAGGCCTCTTTACTCAGGGCATCTTCACCACGTCTTTTCTCTTTTAATTGCTGCCTGTTGAGCTTTGCCTTCCAGTGTAGCATTTCTCTGGGGGTTGTTCTGTGGGCTTTCTACTCATTGAGTTGTCTATCCTCTCTACATTTAACCATTGAGTATTTTCACCAGTAGCCACCAAAGCCAAATCAAATCCATTCCATTTTACTTTCTGCTCTTCAAAACGTCATGCCAAGGTCTGTTTCTTTTGAATTTTCTCCATATCAATAAATCTCTCCAAAGGACTACCTGCTTAAGAAGACCACCCCGTTGAGTGCCATCATTTAATATGCATCCAGACCACCTTCCTTCAGAGAACCAATTCTCTAAAAGACTATTCTCCATGGAAGTTTGGGTGGTCATCTTAATGAGGTCCTTTCCTATATTTTCCGTCCTTTTCTGCTCTTCTATTCATCACCCTCTTTACATGCAATCCATACTCAGACTCCTATCTTTCTTCAGCCATGCTTTCTCGTTCTTCACAAAACATCTCTTTTCTTGTCTCATATCCTTCTCTATCAGACATCCTACTTTCAAAGCCTTTAAAGTGAACCTGTCAGGTGCAATATGCAGTGAGAACCACGAGCAGTTCTGGTGCATATTGCTAATCCCTGCCTAACCGTCCCTGTATACACTAGGATAGATAAAGAGATCTTTAGAAAAAGTATTTGTAAAGATCTTTTATCATATGCTAATGAGGCCAGGAACTAGTTGCAAGGGCATGACTTCCCCTGGCTAGTTGGCCCCTTAGCATGTTAGTACACCCTTGTGGGCGTACTAACATGCTAATGAATGCACAGCATCAG
Source organism: Anomaloglossus baeobatrachus (assembly GCF_048569485.1). Taxonomy (NCBI): domain Eukaryota; kingdom Metazoa; phylum Chordata; class Amphibia; order Anura; family Aromobatidae; genus Anomaloglossus; species Anomaloglossus baeobatrachus. The sequence goes on along the minus strand of NC_134364.1, from coordinate 89,530,197 downwards.
AGGATGGTCGCGCTCAACTCTCTGCCATCGCATCTGAGTCCTGGATTTCGTCTCAGTGCGCATGATCCCGGACTTTCGGTCATGCGCACCATGGGTTTGAAGCCAAGACTCGTACACCCGGTCGTCATGCGCACTATGCGACTAGTCCCTAGCCTCATTAGCATACGATAAAAGATCTTTAGAAATACTTTTTCTAAAGATCCCTTTATCTATCCTACTAGATACAGGGACGGTTAGGCAGTGATTAGCAATATATACCCAGAACTGCTTGTGGTTCTGGGTGCATATTGCACCTGACAGGTTCCCTTTAAGCCCACGTCAATCCATGTCTTTACATACTCTCCTGCAGCACCTTCTTTCTTGGTGGGACCTCCTCTAGTCCTTTTCTTTTTTTGATATGTAGTCACCATCCATCTTTGGCCCCTATCATGGCCCTTACACAGGTTCTTCTCCTGATGACTGTTCTATCCTCTGAGAATTTCCTGGAGGAATTTTTCTTCCAGGTTGTCTTCTGACTTTTTGCTCTGAACATGTCTTTTGCCCAGTCTTTTTGGTTCTTTATGTTTGAATTATGTTCACGCAACATGTCCTTATATTACTCACTATTAATAAACGTAAATGATAGTAAAACAAAATAGGGTGAAGTGCTGGGACATTATAGGCAAAAATGCCGTCTTTCTACCCTATCCGGCTCTTCTTGTTGATCACACTTTGTAGTTTTTGTACTTTTGACTTTGTCCTGTATCATGGCTTCCTCTACTTCTCATATCTATGGGCTTTTATAATATTTTTTTTAACCATCTTATGACTATGACAATGTGACAAGATTTCTAGGTACAAAGTTCTATTCCAGCCAGATATGAAATTTCTCCTATCTGTTCAAATACTTGTCTGTCCATAGAGGGCAGTGTTATACCAGTTCGTGCTAGCCAAGTAAATACATACTTTTAGTTAGACTTAATGGATTTTAACAGTGACAACCAATTTTGTGCGTGACACAGAAATCTGCTCAGAGCAGTTGTCATCTCCCTTTCCCCACTCCTTGGAATCTAATACAAAATGTACTAAAAGGTAACATAGAGCACAAAGAAAAACCCCTTTCATGGTAACGTGTAAACAAAAAGGAGTAATATTAAGGATGACTGGAATTGCCCTTTTACTACCACAATTATACCACGTGTTCTGGTACTTTCCATGTATTTCTTGTATTGTTGACATTTCTTGTAAAGAGTGAAAATATCCTCTTCTCATGATTTTCTCTTATAAATCTTCACTTGTACAGTTTATGGGGAGTAACCCAAAGACCTAGAAATGAGGAAGTCTGTACTTTCAAATTTCATCCAATCTTTTTTGTTTATTTTTATAGATATATATAAAAAATAAAAAAAAATAACATTTCCAATATAAAGCTAAATGCTCAAGAAAAAAAGTGTGATTTTTTTTTTTGTTTGCTGTTTTTTTGTATTTTTTTTAAACTGAAATTGAGATTTATCTGGTACCAATGAGACTTTTCTGTTAATGTAAAAAAAACAAACAAAAAGAAAACAACAAAACATTGTATGTATAGAAAGATACAAGATATTTTTATAGGACAAATTTTGCTATTTTGAAAGACTCTTGTGGTTCTGAAAAAAAATCAATAAATAAATAAATTGAAAGAAAAAGTTTGTGTGTTTTTTCCCCCAGTATATAAAAGGTATCATCTGCACTAGAGTAAATTAATGGAAAAATCGTTCCTTCCTCAAACAGCAGCAGCTGAATGCTGGGGAATTTCAGACCCACTATGAACAGGTGATTGCCCACTTTTAAAGGGAATGTGGCTCAATCTTGCAACTTTCACACTGTTCACTGGTGATATTTTTGAGTCTTACTTCTTGTCCTTTAAGGAAGAGATTTCTTCATTTTCATCAGAGGCAGGATAACAACACTATACACAGTTTGTAAGAGAGGATCAACCAATCGCAATCAGTGATGTCACAGCTTACCTCCTCCCTTTCCCTTACCAATGGCATTTGCACATGCTCATTAGATGCTTCAATATAGCTATAGGGTCTGGTCATTGCTGCTCATGTTCATGTGCATTTCCTGAAACAGGAATTTATATCTTAAAAAAGCAGTGTGTCACAGAGTTTTGCACAAACTTTGCCGACGTTCATGGTGGCATTGGGCTCTGTTCAAATTGTAGATTCCGACACTCCGCCCAATGGTTTCTCTGGTGTTTGGGAGCAACACAGGCAGGCTTAGGCATTGACCTGCTGTGTGCTAATGCATAGGCAGGCTAGCAAGAGCTAATCTCAGCTAGTTTGCTTGCTCCTTTAATCACATGTTGTGCGGAGACCTATCATATATGCTCCCCTCCTATTTGTGCTGGTGAAATCCTTCTATCCATTCCAGCTATAGTTTATTCTATGTTGGTCTGTGAGGTGTGGTGTCCAGACTCTCTGGTGAAAGTTGTGCTTTACATGTGGCTTGGAGAAGTTGTGGAGTTTATCCCTGTTGTTTTGTACTTCCTTCCTGCTCTTGTTTTTCTTCCTGAATCTTATCGTCTCTACCTTTTGTGTATACGTGCTGTGTAACAGAGTTTTGAATTTCCCTTGTCTGTCTTTATCTGTGCTTTTCAACACACTCCTGTCCCATCCTTCCTTGGGGAAGGGTGAATTAGATCAGGACTGGTCAGGAGCAGGGCCAGGAAGGAGACTCAGGCCTCTCCACCATTAGGAGTATACCTGAGGATAGGGATAGCATAGGGCCTCCTAGTTTTTGAGAGTAAGCTTAAAAGCCCCAGTTCCCCACTATCCCTTAGTCAACATGACACAAAGATGAAAAGTGCAAAAATCACAGTATTCCTAATTTCTATTTTTAATATATATTGTACTATTGATAAAAAAAACAATGTTACCAAAAATTGAACAAAGAGAACACAAAAACTTAATTTAAACAATAGGTAAAATTTTGATGATAACTTCCCTATAAAGGGGAGACTCAACATCCCATGGATTTTCCAATGTCACATATGGACTTATATATTCAATTCATTCATTCATTCATTCATTCATTCATTCATTCACCACTATCATTTTACTTCTGACTTCAGCTGGAAAAAAAAAATAGGGGTGGGGTTTTTCCTAAAAAAGCTCTGTGTGAAATACCTAAGGGTATGTGCATACTGAGTCATTTTGCAGAGTTTTCAGAGAAGAAACTGAGCAGAACCTTCAGTTTTTTAGAAAGATTTGGAGAGTTTTCACTCAGTTTCTGCTCCAAAACCTCCCAAAAAAACCCCTTTATGTGAATATATCCTAAAAAGGTTTTCTGGAACTAAACCACTAAACATGGTAAAATGTATTTAAGGCGGCTTTACACGCTATGATTTATCTGACGATTTGTCTTCGGGGTCACGGTTTTCGTGATGCACTTCCGTCATTGTTAGCGACGTCATTGCGTGTGACACCTACGTGCGACTCCGACCGATCGCAAATAGGTTGAAAATCGTTGATCGTTGACACGTCGTTCACTTTCAAAATATTGTTCGTCGTTTGGATCGCAGCAGACATATTGCTACGTTTGACACCCTACCAACGACGAACAACATCCACACGACCGCCTTGGTCAAACAATATATCGCTGAACGATGTAGCGTTGTTTGTGAGATGTGTACGTTTGACCGCCACAAAACGACCTATGAGCGATCTTGGCAAACCGTAACAACGATCTGTGCGTGTCACATCGCTAATGAGATCACTAGTAATATAGTTGTGTGTAAAGCAGCCTTTAGATATAAGGATTGGGGTGCTAAACTGATTGTTTGCCCTCGTAAAGGAAAGCCTATTGATACCTAACAGTTGATTTCCCCTGTTTACAAGGTGTGATGACCTGCTGATGGTTACTGTTTTTATGACACGGTTATTGCTTGTTCAGATAACTGTAAACAAGCATTCTTAAGGTCCCTTTACACACAGACTTTCTAGCGATCCCACCAGCGATCTCGACCTGGCCGGGATCGCTGGAAAGTCTCTAACAGTCGCTGGTGAGCTGTTAAACAGGCAGATCTGGCCAACGATGCAGCAGCGATACAGACCTGCAGAACGACCTCGCTGGAAAGGGAACGCTAGCGCGCCTATGGGCTGGGTTGCTAACGATGTTGTAACGGTGTCAAACACACCGATACATGCTGCGCAGCGGGAAACAAAGGACCAAAGAATGGTCCTGAACGACTTTTAGCGATCAGCGACCTCACAGCGGAGGGGCCAGGTCGCTGATGCGTGTCCCGTACTGCAATGTCGCTGGAGAGGTCGCTATTACGTCACAAAACCGGTGACGTTACAGTGATATCGCTAGCGATGTTGCAGTGTGTAAAGGGGCCTTTAGAAATGCTCTTGCAAAGATTGTTTGCTTATCTAAATGTATCCTTAAGATGGCCTATGAATGTTTGACAAGTGGTGGTCCAGTGGTTGTGGCCGCTTCATTCTCATGAATACTGAAGGCCCCTCGGGCCATATTCCCACCAAAACAAATTGGGGTGGTGGTTATTAAGCAGATTATTATCAAGAATTCTAGTAATGAGCTGTAATACTAGAATGTTTTACCTTCAAATGAGGCAGAAAAAACAAGCACCACGTAGTCAGAAATCTATTGAGGAATAGAAATAGATCTCTGCCGTGTCTGGGAAGCATATGGAGGGTATATCCTAATTACAAGCAGGCTCCCACATCTCGACCAGCATAGCTGATTTATTTTTACATTTTATTGCTAGGAGTGGGAGTAACCATCCTTAACTTGATCAATTGAGGAATCCTAGTGATTGCCCATAGAGCAACAGAACTGCGCCAATCAGTGGTGGTCAAGATAAGAATGCCTCTTTGAGAACTCCGGCTCCGATTCTTCAAGCATGATAATTTGCATGCTGGTCTTCATGTACTATTCGTTGGAATAAGTAGCGCCAAACATATTAAGAGACAAGCGACTCAATGAATTTGGTGCATCTTTCATCTGTTGTTGTCCAGCTTAAAAAATGTATGAAAATCACAGACTTTTATACATCTGTATTATTTAATCCACTTTGAGTTATGACCACTGCCAGTCGAATCCCACCCACTATTCAAAAAGATGGCTGAGATGGCCAATACTAGCGTAAAAAATAAGAAACTAAAACTCACATTTCTCGCAACTATAAGTTGTATATTTAGCAAAATTTCAAGCAGAAAACTTGTATAAACTGCTTGATAATTGGGACTTAAATGTCATTTTTTGAATGTTTAGGCGGCTTTACACACTGCGATATCGGTACCGATATCGCCAGCGTGCGTACCCGCCCCCATCGGTTGTGCGACACGGGCAAATCTCTGCCCGCGTCGCACAACATCGCCCGGACCCGTCACACTACTTACCTGCCCTGCGACGTCGCTGTGACCGGCGAACCGCCTCCTTTCTAAGAGGGCGGTTCGTTCAGCGTCACAGCAGCGTCACTGAACCGCCACCCAATAGAAGCGGAGGGGCGGAGATGAGCGGGACGTAACATCCCGCCCACCTCCTTCCTTCCACATTGTGGTCGGGAGGCAGGTAAGGAGAGGTTCCTCGTTCCTGCGGTGTCACACGGAGCGATGTGTGCTGCCGCAGGAACGAGGAACAACCTCGTTACTGCTGCAGTAACGATATTTGAGAATAGACCCCCATGTCACCGATGAGCGATTTTGCACGTTTTTGTGACGATGCAAAATTGCTCATGGGTGTCACACGCAACAACATCGCTAATGTGGCCGGATGTGCGTCACAAAATCCGTGACCCCAAAGAGATCGCTGTAGCGATGTCGTAGTGTGTAAAGCCCGCTTTTGTATACGGATATTCTGAATTGAATTGCAACTCCTCTGCAAGCCCCATGTCCGACCTCCACACCATCAATCATTACGGGGCAACGAAAAAAAGACAAACAGATCGGCAATCCAAAATGGAATAAATTGGTCACTGGTCAAACAGGTCCAGAGTGGCAAAAGTACATAGTTATTGATTGGGGAGACCCCCCCCCAACACTTTAAGTTATCACTTATCCTATGATATTAACCTCTCTTATGCTCATCATTTTTATATTTTTACATTTCTTTGCGCCATTTTAAAGCAAAATTTAGCCCTAACAATTTCTATCATTAAAAAAAAAAATACTTTTGAGGGCAGACAAAAGTAAACAAGCTAAAAATGTGACTTTTTAAAAAGTTGAAAATAATGAATTGGCCGGAAACATCTGGATCACAAAAATCACGCACGATGGCAAACAAAAAATAAAAAACAAACAAAAACTAATGAAAAAGAAAGTAGGCTGCAAAATAGGTGCAACTTAAAAGAATTGGCTACAGCCCTCGCCAACCACCCCTCACAGCCCCCCCCCTAAAAAAAAACTGTTTTAAAACAGGAAAAAAAAACTACACAAAAATAGGTTCAAATAAACTAATGGGTTGGAACCAAAGGCTATTAAAAAGTTGTGAACCTTTTATTATAGGGTATAACTGTGAAAACCCTTCAATATAAGCGATATTACTGGCTCAGGAAGCCTCCAACCTTCTAAAAAGTGTATAAAAAATAGATGTAATCATATGCTACTTAGTTTGGGGTCCTCACTCCAAATGTCAAATATTATTATGACTAGACACACCGAGAAACAGATCTTACACTGGATGACACATAGAAACAGATCTAAAATACAGCCAGATTATTGACAGTGACAATTCGGTAATAACCTATAAAATGAAAACTTCCTCCTTTCCGGCAGCCTTTCCCCAAGAAGCGATCAATAGGAAGCGTCTACTGGGGAGCAGGAGTCAGTCTGGGTGGGATCAGTGGTTAGGTTGCCTGTCTGGAGCAGGAGGGAGGCTCTGGCTGACATTTCATCCCCTCCCCTCTTTAGACTTCTCTCATCTTCTGGTTTTGCCTCATCACAAAAACTTGCATTTCCTCTTTTCCCATATTTGGGCATTTTCAGGTTTTAGCGTCACAAGACTTTGGGTCAGAAAAGAGAAGAGAGAAGGAATGTGCTGGGAGTGAGAAACAGGAGGCAAGAGAGGGGCAGGTGCCATGTCCATGGATCTCCTCTGCTCCGACGGATATTATTTGTATAATACATACCGACGTGACATGCAATTATACATAGAGCTGACAGACATTCATATCTGCCAAGTTCGTTACATGAAACAGTTGGTGGATAAACTGATAATAACAAAAGTACATGCTATTAGGAGAACAAAAAAAGAAACATATAACACCCTGATGATCCCGGCTAGCTGCAGATTAGGAGATGGTACAAAAATGTTTCAACTAGATAGGAAAATACAATACTGCTCCCATGTACAAGAATATAATTGCTATAATAGTGTCGCTATGTATAAGACTATAACTACTATAATACTGCTCCTATGTACAAGAATATAACTACTATAATACTGCCGCCTATGTACAAGAATATAACTACTATAATACTGCCCCTATGTACAAGAATATAACTACTATAATACTGCCCCCTATGTACAAGAATATAACTACTATAATACTGCCCCCTATGTACAAGAATATAACTACTATAATACTGCCCCCTATGTACAAGGATATAACTACTATAATACTGCCCCTATGTACAAGAATATAACTACTATAATACTGCCTCCTATGTACAAGAATATAACTACTATAATACTGCTCCCTATGTACAAGAATATAACTACTATAATACTGCTCCCTATGTACAAGAATATAACTACTATAATACTGCTCCTATGTACAAGAATATAACTACTATAATACTAGTCCCTATGTACAAGAATATAACTACTATAATACTGCCCCCTATGTACAAGAATATAACTACTATAATACTGCTCCCTATGTACAAGAATATAACTACTATAATACTGCTCCTATGTACAAGAATATAACTACTATAATACTGCTCCTATGTACAAGAATATAACTACTATAATACTAGTCCCTATGTACAAGAATATAACTACTATAATACTGCCCCCTATGTACAAGAATATAACTACTATAATACTGCCCCTATGTACAAGAATATAACTACTATAATACTGCCCCCTATGTACAAGGATATAACTACTATAATACTGCCCCTATGTACAAGAATATAACTACTATAATACTGCCTCCTATGTACAAGAATATAACTACTATAATACTGCTCCCTATGTACAAGAATATAACTACTATAATACTGCTCCTATGTACAAGAATATAACTACTATAATACTGCCCCTATGTACAAGAATATAACTACTATAATACTGCCCCCTATGTACAAGAATATAACTACTATAATACTGCCCCCTATGTACAAGAATATAACTACTATAATACTGCCCCCTATGTACAAGGATATAACTACTATAATACTGCCCCTATGTACAAGAATATAACTACTATAATACTGCCTCCTATGTACAAGAATATAACTACTATAATACTGCTCCTATGTACAAGAATATAACTACTATAATACTGCTCCTATGTACAAGAATATAACTACTATAATACTGCCCCTATGTACAAGAATATAACTACTATAATACTGCCCCCTATGTACAAGAATATAACTACTATAATACTGCCCCCTATGTACAAGAATATAACTACTATAATACTGCCCCCTATGTACAAGGATATAACTACTATAATACTGCCCCTATGTACAAGAATATAACTACTATAATACTGCCTCCTATGTACAAGAATATAACTACTATAATACTGCTCCCTATGTACAAGAATATAACTACTATAATACTGCTCCCTATGTACAAGAATATAACTACTATAATACTGCTCCTATGTACAAGAATATAACTACTATAATACTAGTCCCTATGTACAAGAATATAACTACTATAATACTGCCCCCTATGTACAAGAATATAACTACTATAATACTGCCCCTATGTACAAGAATATAACTACTATAATACTGTCCCCTATGTACAAGAATATAACTACTATAATACTGCTCCTATGTACAAGAATATAACTACTATAATACTGCTCCTATGTACAAGAATATAACTACTATAATACTGCCCCCTGAGTGGTTGGGTGTCAGTGGTTCTCATGTTTGGAGTAAGCCCAGAGTGGGGCGGCCCTGGATGAGAAGATCCTCAACCAAGGCCCAGGCTTCTCAGCCTTCACTGGGGGAAACCTCTTAGGCTATGTGCGCACTTACCGGATTTTGCCGCGGATTTTCCGCGGATTTGCTGCATATTTCGCTGCAGAAAATGTTCATAACATCTCTGCAGTGAATCACCAGCAAATCATATGGAGAAAAAAAATCCTGTGCGCACTGGGCGGAATTTGACAGCTGCATGTTTTGCTGCGGGAATCCCGCAGCAAAAACAAGTGCATGTCACTTCTTTTCCGCACATCGCTGCCGGATTTCACTCCATTGACTCAATGTTAATCATGAAATCCCGCAGGGAATAACGCAGGAAGCAAATTCTGTGCGGTTCACTGCGTTTTCCTGCGTTATTCCCTGCGGTATTTCGCGGTTTACCTCCGGTAATGTGCATCGCTTGTCTGCGGTTTTGCAGGGAAGTGATGTCATTACAGGAAGAGGAAGCAAAGCAGAGAGTAAACACAAACACAGATCAAACACACACAGACATCACTGACACAGACATCACAGACACATAGAACACATAGACACAGACACATAGAACACACATAGAAAGAAAACGGAAATATAGAAAAAAAAGAACGTGGGCTCTGCTGCATATTTACCTTCCAGCCGAGGTAAGCACACAGCGGCGGCCCGGTATTCTCAGGCTGGGGAGGGAGAGGGACAGGGATAATGGCCCCCGCCTCACTCCCCCTCTGGCAGCCGAGAATATCAGCCGCAGCTGCCCTGGGACTGTCGCATGCATTATGCGACAATACCGGCGTGTCCTCGGCTCTTCTTGCCACCGTGTAGCAGTGGTGGCAAGGTAATACAAGGGGTTAATGGTGATGGGGGACCACCGCCATTAACCCCAGGCTTGATCATGGCAGCGTCTATGTGACAGCTGACATGATCAACCCGTAAGTAAAGTGAAAAAAACACAGACACCGAAAAATCCTTTATTTTAAATAAAACAAACAAGCCTCGTTCACCATTTTATTAACCCCCCCCAAACAAAGCTCCGGCGTAATCCATAGGTCCGACATAATCCACAGCTCCGGCTCCGGCGTCCTGCACTGCTGACATCCAGCCGCGACTGTCACAGACACAGGCTGAATGCAGCAGACAGCAGAGGTAATTACCGGTCATTTCCCACGTCCGGTAATGTGAACTCACTGCCGACCGTGGGAAATGCAGCGATCTGTCATCTATCTATCCTTCTATCTATCCCTCTGTCTATCTATCTATCCCTCTATCTATCTATCCCTCTGTCTATCTATCTATCCCTCTATCTATTCTTCTGTCTATCTACTATCTCAGAATTAAATTACTTTTTTTTTTTTTTTTTTTTCAATGTGCTTTATTGCATTGAATGCAATAAAGCACATCCCAACCCGCACGCGGCAAAACCGCGGCAATACCGCGAATAATACCACGGTAAAACCGCGGCAAACCGCATGCGGTTTTCGGGTGCGGTTTCCCGCGGTTTTTTACCGCGGGTGCGGTAATCTTTGAGAGGATGCGGAATTTTCACAAGAAAATTCCATTTCCCAGTGCGCACAGAGCCTTAGGCTTCTTCTACTGGATATACTAATCCCAAAGTCATCAGGAAGCAACTGAAACTAACAAGACAAAGCTCTACCAGTTTCAAGAAGGAAAAAAGCAAAATAAATGTCAGTAAAGTAATGGAAGGAAGACCAGCTCCAAGTATAACAAAGAAAACTTAATTGAAAATGTCAGTGAGTAAAGGAATACAGCGAAGTGTAAGATCAAGTAATTCCCCAAAATAATCTTCTGTCAGTAAGCAGCTCCAGCCTGGTGCACAGGAGGTGATGAAGCTCCCATCACCAGCTTCAGGTGTGCCTCTCACCCCTCCAGCTCTCTGGCAAACATGGACATCTCTGGAGAGGCAGACAATGCAGGAAAACCTACAGAAACAAGACATGGTGACCAGCACGGCACGCTCAGGATGCACGAGTAAATCTGATAAAAGTAGAGTAGTAATAATCAGAGTATAGCCTAAGCCACACGGCATGAAAATCCGAGCAAGTGCCTATGTGCCAGCACCCACGAGCAATTATTTTTTAAGCCCTAATCGGACCGAGAGAACAATCGCAGCATGCTGCAATTGTAATGCGAGTCTTGTTTCTCTCGCACCCATTCAAGTCTATGGGGCGAGAAAAAAATCGCACTGCACTCGCAGTACACCGGTGTACCGCAAGTGCAGGGCGAGAATGGCAATAGCTGGCAACGGAGGAGGGAGATAAATCCCTCCCCCCCTCCTCAGTGCCGGCACGCCCCCTGCAGCTGAGGTCCGATCGCATGATCGGACCTCAGTTGCAGTGACACTCGCATGACACTCGGCTCCTGCTGTGCTGCCAGCATGAGCCGAGTGTCATGCAAGGAACGCAGTAATCCCCATGTGGCCCAGGCCTAAACAGAAGAAAAAGGACACATCCTGCCGTAAGCATGAGGAGTGGTATGAGACTGGGAAGAGCACTAGGAAGAAGGTCCAGAGTTCTGCAGGGGTGATTGCTGTGTCTAACAAATATGGAGTTTTGTCAGAGTCTGATGGTGATTATGAGGAAGAACTGAGCAGAATAGAGGCTGAGTGTAACAAGGATATATAGAACCATCCTCTGCCAAAGCAGAAGCCCTTACCTATAGACGCTCAGTCTGACATGGAGACTGGTGGTGGACAGAACAACTATGACTTTGATTTATGATGACTGCTTTTACTTTTCTGCTCTTCTTGTGTTGTGGTGGCAAGATTCTCTTTAGGAATAACATCTACTAATGTTAACAGCATTAAGGTGAGAAGGATTAGACATGTAGTGTATGAAAATCTCAGATACCTGGACACAGATGTCATCCTCCAGCTTATTAACATCTATGGGCCACAGTCAGTGATTGACCGAGTCCAGCTGTTTAATGATGTCAAGCCTTATCTCTTCACCTCTCTTCGGATGGTAACGGCGGGCGGAGGACTTTAAAGCCATATTGACATCTGGTGACAGCTCCTCAGGCAGGACAGGGACCAGAGACTGCAAGCTCATGAATAACTTCACTCTGCAGGCTGGACTGACTGACGTTTTCACACAGGGAGGTCAGAAGCCACAAGTCACATATTCATGTTCTAACAGAAGCAGTACGATTGATTTGACTTTTGTGAGTCCTACTGAAGCTCTTAGCACTATGAGTGAGAAGGTCATATTGTGGCGCTCTGGACAAGCCAGGACGTCACAAGCACAACACCAACACACCCCACACTCCCGGTCAGGCACACCGAAGTCAGACAAAAACCCTTGTTGCCTTCCTCCAGGGGCTGATGTCCACACCAGGGGGGTGGGCCAGGCGGTTGGCCCCGCCCACCGAGGAGTTCACAGTCCTGGAGGCAGGAAAAGTAAGGAGTTGAGTGTTGGAAGTGAAAGTGGAAGGAGGGGAGTAGCAGTTGAGCAGACAGAAGTTGGTCCGGGTGTGTGGCCCGGACGGATCAGCAAGGTTGGCAGACGGTGGTGACCGTCTGCAGGAGTGGCCTATTGGAGCTAACCGTAAGGACCGTGGACGGGCGGTGGCCCGGCGGTACCGGACCGGTACGCAAAGAGAAGCCAGCACCATCCGGCAGGGGCTTACGGACCCCGGCAAGGCTAGGAGTCACCGTGAACTTGCCAAATCCGTTAGCAAAGGGAACCTCCTGGGTTTACCAGCAGCCAAGTCCCGTCAGAAGGCAAGAGTCCAACCGAGAGAGGGACACACAGTCACCACCAAGGCTAAAGTTCCCAGGGCCAGAGCCTGCGGGCAAAAGGGGCTCCTTCAGCACCCATCCAAGCTGGGGAGCGGGTTACCGGTGGGAACCCATTGGAACCGTACACGTTACACAGGTGCAGGGAGAGGCAGTCACCATCAACCTGCCGGGAGGAGAAACACCGCAGCCGTCTGTGGGACCCGTCCATCCAGCCGTGTGTTTTACAGAGAACTGTGTCCTCATCATTGGCTGAGTGAGTACCACCGTGCCGTGCGGCACAGCGCTGCCCCCGCGACCCTGCACCTCGCCAGGCCCCGTAACCCGCCTGCCATCCATCCCTACCCCATCAACGGGCCCCGGGACAACCAACCCCCTACCCACGGAGGGGAGGACTAACATCCAGGCTGCTCCCAGTCATTGGTCCCGGGATCCCCGTCCAGAGCAGCGGTGGTGTCACCAATATCACCACAACCGTGGGTGGCGTCACGGACAATAACCAAATCCCCACAATCCAATCCCCACCCTTTTCACTCACGGGCGAGGAGCGCCGCTCGAGTCCCCGGGATCCGGCCCACCGCTCGAGCCACCACCGAGCAGCAGCAGCCGCAGCAGCAGCGGCCGGACCCGAGCAGTGGGAGAGCGCAGCGTCCCCTCCTCCGCCCGCGACAACTTGGCGTCACGAACAGGATCTTACCGCTCTGCCGTCTGGTAGAGGTGCGCCTTGTTACCGCCGGAGGTGTCCGGCCAGAAAATTTGAGAAGCCGCCATCTTGGGCGCGAAAAATTCCCGCTCGAGTGTCTCCTCGAGTAGTGGAGGCGCGAAAGCCAAAGCCCCGCCCCTGTAGAGGAGGAGCCGGAAAGAGACTAAGGGGGACTGATGGCGTCTGGCCGCATGTAGCCCGCGGCTATGGAAGCGGGGACGCCAGGACCCTGCGGCCATTTACTGGTTCCTGGAAGAGGCCGCTGCTAAGGATGCTGAGTCCGACCGACAACACCGTGGTCCCCGCGCCTGGCACCGCAGTGTGGGTGGAAGTCCGGACCGTCCAGCTAAGCAGCCGTCTGCAGGTCCGCATGCAGCTCCTCCTGGAGGAGTGGGAGGCCGACATGGCGGAAGTGGTGGCGGCCATACGGAGACGCGAGGTGGAGGGAGTCTTGGAAGGGAGGGTAAGTGACCCACGCCCCTGTACCCCTAGTGGGTCGGTCATCGCGGCCGAGGGGCCCGGTCCATACCCGCTCACCCTGCTACCTCCCCCGCTACCCGTGTTGGCTGCTGCTGCCCCGCCACTAGGCTCGTTACCACCACCACCGGTAGCGGTACCCTGCCAATCCGCCCCGGCGGACCGACCTGCAGCAGAAGCTCGTGACCGCCCTGATCCGCTTCCATGGAAGAAGCCGAAGGCTGAGCCCGTCAGCAAAGATGCACCGGAGGCACGGCGGGGATGCAGCTGCCAGTAGGCAGAGCAGGCCATGTCACAGCGGGGTCCCTCATTACCGAAGGTACCGGTCGTAGCCGGCACAGGGGGACTCCGGCTGGGCCCGTCCCCCACACCGCCTGAACCGGAGCAAGCAGAAAGTGCTCCGCACCGGGAGCGGCAGCGAAGGCAACTGCGCCGCAGGATTGCTGATTAAGAAAGAAAAGTTAGAGCATGGTAGTGGTTCCCGGTTACCTTGCTGTCGGTCCCCATTGGGACTCTGCTGACGCTCCAGACGGCCCCAAGGCTAAGGAGTCCGGTTGGAGGAGCAGTCGTACTCGCATCATCGGCAGCTGAAAATGGAGTCCTGTGGGACAGTGTCACCCCTATGTGAGGGTGGCGTTGGGGGCTCGTGCTGTTCGGTGGTGGACTGAGGGAAAGCTGCGGAGGAAGTTGTACCGGAGCCAGGTGTTGTGGATGGCCCCTGGGACCCAGCTGACGGTCCCCTTCGGGACCCTACGGCAAGTCTCTGTTGGGATCCTACAGTTTTGTTTGTGGTAGCCCGTTGGTTACGAAGCACTGTTGTCCACCTGATTGAAACCCTGATTTGAACCGGTCGTTGCTGGCAACTGGTCCCCGTTGGGACCCCTCACAAACAAATGCGTAGGAACTACTACGGACAAGCCCGAGAACTGGCAGGGCAACCACGAACTTGTGGTCTGTAAATAAAAATGATGTTTTTATGGCTAAACCGTTACCGCCTCCGGAGAGGCTGATTTGGAGGATGGGCCTGGAGGGAAGTGATGGCCCAGGCCCACCACTACCGTAACCGATGGGATCCTCCGGGGGTTTCAGGGGTTCCCCATGGACGTGGGTCCCCTGAAAAGGACAGAACCCGCTCGGGTAACTTGTGCTGGACTGGGTCAAGGGGTGCTGCCTGTTTGCTTAGGGGCAGCATCAGGGCCAGGTTACTTGGGTGGGAGAGAGCGGAAGCCGTAACCGTTTTGCAACGTTTAAGTAAGAGTACCTCCCGATGTGGGAAGATGCTATTATACTTGTAATATGTTTTACCGTTTTATCTTTTCCAGCTTGTGAAAATAAAACCGGTGATGGACGGGCAGCCCGCGGACGGTCTGCATTTTACTAAGGGGGAATGTGGCTCCCTGGACAAGCCAGGACGTCACAAGCACAACACCAACACACCCCACACTCCCGGTCAGGCACACCGAAGTCAGACAAAAACCCTTGTTGCCTTCCTCCAGGGGCTGATGTCCACACCAGGGGGGTGGGCCAGGCGGTTGGCCCCGCCCACCGAGGAGTTCACAGTCCTGGAGGCGGGAAAAGTAAGGAGTTGAGTGTTGGAAGTGAAAGTGGAAGGAGGGGAGTAGCAGTTGAGCAGACAGAAGTTGGTCCGGATGTGTGGCCCGGACGGATCAGCAAGGTTGGCAGACGGTGGTGACCGTCTGCAGGAGTGGACTATTTGAGCTAACCGTAAGGACCGTGGACAGGCGGTGGCCCGGCGGTACCGGACCGGTATGCAAAGAGAAGCCAGCACCATCCGGCAGGGGCTTACGGACCCCGGCAAGGCTAGGAGTCGCCATGAATTTGCCAAATCCGTTAGCGAAGGGAACCTCCTGGGTTTCCCAGCAGCCAAGTCCCGTGAGAAGGCAACAGTCCAACCGAGAGAGGGAAACACAGTCACCGCCAAGGCTAACGTTCCCAGGGCCAGAGCCTGCGGGCAAAAGGGGCTCCTTCAGCACCCATCCAAGCTGGGGAGCGGGTTATCGGTGGGAACCCATTGGAACCGTACACGTTACACAGGTGCAGGGAGAGGCAGTCACCATCAACCTGCCGGGAGGAGAAACACCGCAGCCGTCTGTGGGACCCGTCCATCCAACCGTGTGTTTTACCGAGAACTGAGTCCTCATCATTGGCTGAGTGAGTACCACCGTGCCGCTGCACCTCGCCAGACCCGTAACCCGCCTTCCATCCATCCCTACCCCATCACCGGGCCCCGGGACAATCAACCCCCTACCCACGGAGGTGAGGACTAACATCCAGGCTGCTCCCAGTCATCGCTCCCGGGATCCCCGTCCAGAGCAGCGGTGGTGTCACCAATATCACCACAACCGTGGCTGGCGTCACGGACAATAACCAAATCCCCACAATCCAATCCCCACCCTTTTCACTCACGGGCGAGGAGCGCCGCTTGAGTCCCCGGCATCCGGCCCACCGCTCGAGCCACCACCGAGCAGCAGCAGCCGCAGTGGCCGGACCCGAGCAGTGGGAGAGCGCAGCGTCCCCTCCTCCGCCCGCGACAATATCTTACTCGCCTTGTGTTTCTGCTTGGGGGCCACTAACTGTCCTGACATCGGTAGAGGGTTGTGGAAGTTTAATTCCAGCTTCCTGGATGATATCTATATTCAGACTTGTGTCCACTCTCGTTTTCAAGGTCATCTAGTGAGAGTTAACTTTTATGACAATATGGCCGACTGGTGGGAGGATGTCAAGGATGATATCAGATACCTCTTAATTTAACTGTCAATTAAATGGAGGAGTAAGCACAGCCAGTACTTAAGGCTGTGCAAAGAATGACAAAGAAGAGATCAACCGACTGCAATCTGAGATAAGGCAGTATCACTACAGTAGGTATACCTCCCTGGCTCTTGAACGGGACTATAGCTGGTGTCACACATAACGACGACGACAACGACGTCGCTGCTACTTCACCATTTTCTGTGACGTTGCAGCGACGTCCCGTCGCTGTCGCTGTGTGTGACATCCAGCAACGACCTGGCCCCTGCTGTGAGGTCGCCGGTCGTTGCTGAATGTCCAGCTTCATTTTTTGGTCGTCACTCTCCCGCTGTGACACACACATCGCTGTGTGTGACAGCGAGAGAGCGACGAAATGAAGCGATCAGGAGCCGGCACTGGCAGCTGCGGTAAGCTGTAACCAGCGTAAACATCGGGTAACCAAGGGAAGACCTTTCCCTGGTTACCCGATGTTTACGCTGGTTACCAGCCTCCGCTCTTGCTGCCAGTGCCGGCTCCTGCACTGTGACATGTGGCTGCAGTATGCATCAGGTAATTAACCCGATGTATACTGTAGCAAGGAGAGCAAGGAGCCAGCGCTAAGCAGTGCGCGCGGCTCCCTGCTCTCTGCACTGTGACATATAGCTGCAGCACACATCGGGTTAATTAACCCGATGTATGCTGCAGGAGAGCAAGGAGCCAGCGCTAAGCGCGGCTCCCTGCTCTCTGAACATGTAGCACAGCGACCTTATGATCGCTGCTTCTGCTGTGTTTGACAGCTAAGCAGCGATCATAACAGCGACTTACAAGGTCGCTGTTACGTCACCGAAAATGGTGACGTAACAGCGACGTCGTTGTCGCTGTCGTTTAGTGTGACACCAGCTTAAGGGTCTTAAGGAGAACCTGATCTCTTTGAGAATCTTTGGGAGCGGGTGGCCAATAAATCGGTCAAAAGTCTCACTGACTTCCAGAGGGTATTGCAGGAATCTCAGGAGGGTATCCTGGGGGTGGTGAAATCTTACTATACTGACTTGTTTCAGAGGAAAGTTTTGGATAAAGATAAGATGACAATTTTTGGAGGCAACTCCAGTACCTGATACTAATGATCTGGACTTCTTTCCTTTGACAGCAGAATTAACTAAGGAGGACGGGAAAGAGGCTATTGATAGGTTACATGTGAAGAAGGCACCAGGTCCAGACGGCATAACAGCAGAATTTTATAAGAAATCCAGTGACCTCCTGGCTCCAATTCTCATGGATGTGTACAAAAATTGCAGAGAAAATCACCTGATGTCTCCATCTATGAGAGTGTCCTTGTTAATTCTGCTGTTTAAAGGTAAAGAGCCGAGCGACATAAAGAACTGGAGGCCATCTGTCCTCTTTAATGCTGACAGGAAGATTTTGGCAAAGATCCTGTTTTCTAGGTTAGCCTGTTTGTCCCCAACACTGTTGGCAGACTCTCAGTTTGCCACAGTAAAAGGACAGAACATTTCTAGAGCAGTCATCTCAATACGGGAGATGTATGAGTGATGTAAAGCTCTGTGGTGTGGGAGACACATTATCAGCCTGGACCAGGCCAAAGCCTTTGACAGAGATGATTACGATTATCTGTGGGCCACTTTGTCAAAGTACGGTATTCCGGGACAATTTGTGGATTGGCTGAAGACTTTGTACAGAGAAGTGGTGAGCTTTCCTCCTTAATTTTATTAATGGTTGGCATTGTGACACTTTTGGAGTTGGGTGAGACAGGGCTGCCCATTGAGTTCCACTCCAGTATGTTTTTTCCATAGACCGGTTTCTGAGGTAACTGCAGAAGTGTGATTTTCATGGTGTGTTGGCCCCCACTGCCTGCCTCTGAATGTTGTTGCCTACGCAGATGATGTGATGTTGGTGATCTCCAATCCTCGAGAAGTGAAGATGTTATCTGCAGCTATTAGAACCTACTCAGAGGCCTCTGGTCAACCTTGAGAAGAGTCAGGCTCTGAGGACATTGGATTCTGATCCCGACTTTGATCTGCCGCAGTTTGCAAAAGCCTCCACCCATATTAAGATCCCGAGGGTTAAATTTGGAAGGGAAGATAATGTAAACTTAAATTGGGAAGAAAAGTTGGAAACTGGAAATGCAAAAATTCAGCGATAGAAGAACTCGAGGCTGACCTGCAGAGTAGGGGTTGCTATGTTGAACACTTACCTGGTCCCTGTCTTCTTCTATGTCTGTCATTTTCCCTTTGCCAAAATCTTTCTAGGTGAGGCTCCTCAGTCTACTCTTCCAGCTCTTGGGGAATAGGTTTAGCCCAGTAAAAAGAGGGATTAGTTACCTACAGTGGAGAGAGGGTGGGCTGTATATGCTGAATCCAAGAGTCTTCTTTGACGCCATGTTTCTGAAAGTCAATTTTGGTAACCTGGACTCAAATTTTCTGTGGGTGAATAGTATCAAGAGTTGGATATTGTCTTTTGCAGAGTCTTGGGTGTGAGGCAACAGTCTAAACAGGAGATTGACAAGTGCCTACCTCCCCCAGTATCTGGAGTACGACAATATCAAGTGTCTGAAGAAATTGGGAGCAGAGAAGTCTTAAATTGAAAGTAAGACTAGGCGTGATCTGTATGTCATGATTTGACAGACTTCCTTTTGTGTACAGCCTGCCCTGAGAGACTGCACAACTACCACTGTGCAGAAGGGTTGAGGTTGAGGGCGGCACGGTGGCTCAGTGGTTAGCACTGCAATCTTGCAGCGCTGGGGTCCTGGGTTCGAATCCCACCAAGGACACCATCTGCAAGGAGTTTGTATGTTCTCCCTGTGTTTGCGAGGGTTTCCTCCGGGGTCTCCGGTTTCCTCCCACACTCCAAAAGACATACTAATAGGGACTTTAGATTGTGAGCCCCAATGGGGACAGTGTTCCTGATGTATGTAAAGCGCTGCAGAATATGTTAGTGTACCGCCCCGTGCTCCGCAGTCGAGCCGCTCGCATCCGGCCCTTCTGTGGGTGGATCAAGGGTCTCCGGACCCGGGGGCCTCACGGTCACCTCAAACGCAAAGGGTTGTGATGGGATGGTGGGTGTAGGACGGATATGTGTACAGGCTGGGCCGTACGGAGTTCGTGATGCCACCTATGCTGTGTGGTGATATTGGACACCACCGCTGCAGTTACGGGGCACCCGGGGGAGATGTTGTGCAGCAAGTTGTTAACTCCTCCGTGGGCAGGGATGGTGGACCCGGGACCCGTTGGGGGTTTGGCGGTGCAGAGAGATGGGCGACCGGAGGGTGCTGTTGTACTCACTATTAGTAAACACACGAGTCTCTGGTAAACCAAGCTGATGGTGGTCGGTGCCCGCAGCCGGCTGCGTTCAGGTTCCCCCACCAGGCTGGTGGTCTCTATATTTTTCCTGCACCTGTTTAGAACGGTGGACTGCCTGTTCTTGCAACTTCAGGAGTCCGCTCCCGGCTTGTGGTCGCCTAAGGAGCCCTTTGCCCATAGACGCTGACCCGTGGGATCTCTGAGCCGTGGCGGTGGCCTTCTATCCCCCTTGGTGGGCTGTTGCCTTCAGTCGGGACTTTGGGTCGGACAGGACCTCCAGTTAATTAACTAGTCCCCAGTAGCTTCTGGACCTAGCTTCAAGGTCCGAGTACCCCACTTTGTGCTACGGTTTCCGGGTCGGTTCCCAGTGTCGGTACCGGCGGGCTACTACCCTGGCCCAGTCCACCTCGGTTCCACCGAGCCATGTTCCCGGCTCCTGCAGACGGAGACTGCCGTCTGCCTCCTAGCCAAAGGAACCAGGGCTCCTACCCTGGTACCTGTTCAATTTGGGTTTTCGCCTCTGCTGGAGCTGCACACAGCTCCAGCCCACACACCTCTCCAACTTGCACTCTCAACCTTATCTGGCTACTTTCCCGCCCCAGGCTGTCTGAACTCCTCGGTGGGCGTCTTCCAACCGCCTGGTTCCGCCCCCTGGTGTGTCCATCAAGCCCTGAGGGGGGTGACTAGGGTTTAAATGTTTGGCTGTGTGTTACCTGTGAGGGAAGGTGTAATGCGGGGCCCTATTTGTGACTGCGTCCCACTCCCCCTTGGTTAAAACAGACCGTCCGACCACCACCGGTTTATTTTGCTTTAAACTGAAAAAGATAAAAACATTTACAAATATAATAACATATGTACAATTATATGAAAGCTTGTTTTCTTCCCGTACGGGAGGCAATTTACTTAAACGTTGCAATAAACACTTTTATTAAGCGGGAACGGGACGGGACTGGGTCCTTTTCACTTCAACCCACCCAAACAAACCTCACCCTGATGCTGCCTCTAAAAACCAGGCCAACACCCCTTTCCCCCAGTCCAGGAAACGGGTTCAGGTCCGGGTGTTGCCCACACGAGCCGGGTAATAAATTCCTTACCGGCAGTCTCTCTCAGAGGCCCCACGTCCAGGGGACCCCTGACCCGGAGGGTAGTCACCGCTTTCCGTGGTGATAGGACCTCGGCCTACTCTGCCGCAGGCCCTTCCTCCAACCAGCCTCTCCGGAGACTGCGGCTTAGTGAAAAGGGTGGTCTGGGGCTATTTACAAGGCCCAATAGTTTCTGGGTTGGCCTGCAAGTTCTCAGCCATGTCTTTTTATAAGTGTAATAAAACAAACGGGAACATCAACAGGGTCCCAATGGGGACTTGCAGAAAGGTAGCCGGGAACCACTACCTAACTATCTTCATCTTTAAACAGCAATCTCGTGGCGCAGCTGCCGTTGCAGCCGCTCCCAGTACGGAGCGTCGGCTGCCTGCTTCGGGTCAGCCTGTGCGGGGGACGGGCCCACCCGGAGTCCCTCCGTGCCGGCTACAACCGGCACCTTCGGTAATGAGGGACCCCGCTGTAACGTGGCCTGCTCTGCCGCTTGGCACCTACATCCCCGCCGTGCCTCAGCCGAGGCCGGGTGTCTGGAAGCAGTCAACGTGACTTGCGGTGCTGGTTTCTGGTCGCGGACCGCCTCCGCTGTGGCCGGGCGGACTGCCGGGGCCGTCGTCATCTCCGTCGCGGCCATGCTCGGGGCCGGGTGAGATGTCATCAGCGGTGCAGCCGGGATGGAAGCCGAGACCAGTGCCAGGGTAGTGACAAAGGTAAGGCCCGGGGAACCCAGATCTGGGCCCTCTCCCACAGACGCTGCGGGCTCCGCTACCGGTGACAGGGGTAACGAATCGGTCGGGGCGTTGATCGCGGGCATGGGCAGTGAGGGAGGTGGCGTGGTGGATGGCAGCAGGCCGGGTCCCTCAGCCTGGCAGGCCAGTTCCTGGGGAACATATGGGCGTGGATCACTGCTTAGGCTACTTTCACACATCAGGTTTTTGCCATCAGGTGCAATCCGGAAAAAAACGGGTAAATCGGATCCGGTACCGCATCCTTTTTATCCCCATAGACTTGCATTGTAACTGGATTGTACCTGATGGCTTTGCGTTGCATCCGGTTTTTTCCGGATGCGGCAAAATTTATCAAAGCGGCGGCCGGAGGCAACGTATCTTGCAACGTTTTTTTGTCCGGCAAAAAAACCGCATCGCGCCGGATCCGGCGCGATACGGCGTGTTTTACAATGAAAGCCTATGGACGCCGGATCCGGCGCAATGCGGTAAAAAATGGATGCGGCTACCGGATCCGTTTTTGTAAACTGCACATGCACCAAATTAATTAAAAAAGCTGATCCTTCAAAAAAAAGGACAAACCGGATGCAAAAACGGATGCAAACCGTATCCACCGGATCCGGTTTTGTACGCATCCGGCATAACGGATCCGTTAAAAACCGGATCCGGTGGATATGGTTTGCATCCGTTTTTGCCGGATCCTTTGCATCAGGAAAAAAAAGGATTGTGCCTGAATGCAGAAAACTGATGTGTGAAAGTAGCCTTACCTGCTCCTCTAAGACCACTTCCACTTCGCATACCCGAACAGTTGTGACCAGGCCCTTCATCTCCGACGTCCACTCCGCCAACATGGAGCGGACCTTGGCCTGGAACTTCTGGCACATCTTGCCGCTGGGTCCAGGAACGTGTGTCTGCAGAGTCCTGGCGTCCCTGCACTTATGAGCTGCGGTTACATCAGCTCTTCCCGTTTCTCCCCCTTGGTCTTTTCCTGGCACTCCTCTCTCAGGCTGGTAAGTTTCGTTTTTCGACTTCCGGCCTTGCTTTACGGCCGTGTTCCCAGGGGGCGGGGCTTCAACTTTCGCGCTCTTTTCGCGGGGAAGAAGACTCTGACGGGAATCTTCGCGCAAAAGATGGCGGCAAGATGGCGGATTCTGAAAATTTTCAACGGGTCATCGCTGACTTCAATATAAGGCGCACTTCTACAAGGTAAGTGGATGGGTAAGTATCCTGTTCGTGACGCCAGAAATTTGAGGTGTACCGACCCATGCTCGGCAGCCAAGCCGCTCGGATCCGGCCCTTCTGTGGGTGGCTCGAGGGTCTCTGGACCCGGGGGCCTCACATTCACTTCAAATGCAAAGGGGTTCTGATGGGATGGTGGGTGTAGGATGGATATGTACGGGCTGGGCCGTACGGAGTTCGTGACACCAACCACGGTGTGTGGTGATATTCGACACCAACGCTGCAGTTACGGGGCACCCGGGGGAGATGTTGTGCTGCAAGTTGTTAACCCCTCCGTGGGCAGGGATGGTGGCCCCGGGACCCGTTGGAGGTTTGGCGGTGCAGAGAGATGGGCGACCGGAGGGTGCTGTTGTACTCACTATTAGTAAACACACGAGTCTCTGGTAAACCAAGGTGATGGTGGTCGGTGCCCGCAGCCGGCTGCGTTCGGGTTCCCCCACCCGGCTGTTGGTCTCTGTCTTTCTCCTGCACCTGTTTAGAATGGTGGACAGTCTGTGCTTGTAACTTCAGGAGTCCGCTCCCGGCTTGTGGTCGCCTAAGGAGCCCTTTGCCCGCAGACGCTGGCCCGTGGGATCTCTGAGCCGTGGCGGTTGCCTTTTATCCTCCTCGGTGGGCTGTTGCCTTCAGTCGGGACTTTGGGTGGGACAGGACCTCTAATCCTGGCCTCAATCAGTTAATTAACTAGTCCCCAGTAGCTTCTGGACCTAGCTTCAGGGTCTGAGTACCCCCCTTTGTGCTCCGGTTTCTGTGTCGGTTCCCCGGGTCAGTACCGGCGGGCCACTACCCTGTCCCGGTCCACCTCGGTTCCACCGAACCGTCTTCCCGGCTCCTGCAGACGGAGACCGCCGTCTGCCTCCTAGCCAAAGGCACCAGGGCTCCTACCCTGGTACCTGTTCAATTTGGGTCTTCGCCTCTGCTGGAGCTGCACACAGCTCCAGCCCACACACCTCTACAACTTGAACTCTCAACCTTATCTGGCTACTTTCCCGCCCCAGGCTGTCTGAACTCCTCGGTGGGCGTCTTCCAACTGCCTGGTTCCGCCCCCTGGTGTGTCCATCAAGCCCTGAGGGGAGTGACTAGGGTTTAAATGTTTGGCTGTGTGTTACCTGTGAGGGAAGGTGTAATGCGGGGCCCTTTTTGTGACTACCTGGCCCGGCCAGGGCGTCACACTAGCGCTATATAAAAAAAAAGATTTATTTTTTTATTTAATGCAGTGAGAGTCCCAGCGACACTTTTGACATCGCCTGGTTGTCATTACATGGGAAGCTTTATGTTCGAGGTAAATGGAGACAATGACACATTTTATAACAGAGGGCTGGGGAGGGAGAAAAATATGGGAAGAAATATTCTGCAAGTTAAAAATCCTAATTTTGCGGTCTCTAAAGTACCCAGATATCATCTTAAGTGTACCATCTAACATAAGTAACATCAACCAGGGAAACAAGTATCTGAATATAACAGTCATAAAATACTATCACTGGCATGCGAGAACCCTAGTGTCCATCAATAGTGAACCCTTGCATTATACGACAGCAGTGAACCTGATCATGTCAGAATTGAGGTGGATCAAATGCCTCGAAATGGGGAAAAAAACGGAAAAACAAAACATTACGGAGGAATGCAGATATGGACTATTGTTGATTTACCTTATGAAGCAATTTTTGTTGGTTAACATTTTATTTTTATTTATTTTCCTTCCATTTTCTAGAGCAAAGGAATTACGTTAATATTACAGTAACATTTATTTATGGGTTTTTTATAATTTCTTGAGTGATTATTGTTTTGACATTTCTGATCAGAATGTAATGATTTTTTTTTCTGTTTTTCTTTTTTAATAATAAAAATTGCTCCGTGTACAAGAATATAATTACTATAATACTGCTAGTATGTACAAGAATATAACTACCATAATATTGCCCCTATGTATAAGAATATAACTGCTATAATACTGCCCCTATATACAAGAATATAACTACTATAATACTGGCTCTATGTTTAAAGACAACTTTAATTGTGCTTTAATTATTTGAATGTTGGCTTTCAGGGACAGTACGATACACAATATATATTCTGCTCAAAAAAAAAGAAAAGCACCTATAAGATAAAATATTCTGACATTTTATTCCTAGGCTCTTATTAAATTATCATCAAGGTGATCTGTTCATTTTTCTGTTGAGAGCTAGCTTCAACAGTGCTGTAATGTGATATTTGGAGACAGACAAGAATGAGTAGTTACACTAAGCTGGAGAAAATTCTGGATCTTGGTGCTCGGAAATAACAAGGTATCCCTAATATGACGTCTCAGCTTGTGCCGCACACACGTGCTGACTCACAAATGTGACACACACTTGAGAAATTAATAACTTTTGCTGGCCAAGTCATGCGTCTGGCATGGAACCTTGCTAGAGGTGAATGGGGCCTGTTACTTACAGATTTTAATTTTGCTAAATTACAGTGCCTTGCGAAAATATTATCTCCCTTGGCATTTTACCTATTTTGTTACATAACAACCCGTGTTTAAATATTTTTTAATCCGATTTCTGTGTGACGTATTAACACTAAATAGTCTAAATTCGCAAAGTGAAGTGAGAAAAATATAGGCAAAAATTAAATTTATTGGATAAAATAAATAAAAAATGCTATGTGCATATGTATTCACCCCTTTTGCTATGAAGCCCCTAAAAAATTATGATTCAAGTAATTAACTTTCATAAGTCCCATGCTTAGTGACAGGATGTTCTTCTGTGTGTCCCATACACACCTTTTCTGAAAAGCAAAACACTATTAGACAAGAGGCTCCACTAACCAAACAACACCATGAAGACCAATACCAAGAAGATCTCCAAACAACACCATGAAGACCAAGGAGATTTCCTAACATCATAATGACCAAGGAGATCTCCAAACAACACCATGAAGACCAAGGTGATCTCCAAACAAGTTAGAGAAAAAGTTTTGAGAAGTACAAGTCAGGGTTGGGGTCTAAAAAAATCCCAATCTCTGATGATCACCGGGAGCACCATCAAATCCATTATCATCAAATGGAAAGAACATGGTACCACAACAAACCTGTCAAGAGAGAGTCACCCACCAAAACTCTCAGCCTGGACAAAGAGTGCATTAATCAGAAAGGCAGCACAGAGACCAATGGTAACACTGATGGAGCTGCAGAGTTCCCAAGCAGAGACTGGAGTATCCGTCCATACGACTACAATAAGCCACACACTCTATAGAGCTATCCTTTATGTAAGAGAAGCCAGAAAAAAACCTTTACGTGCAGCCAAGAATCGGAAGGCTCATTTTGGTTTTGCCAGAAGACATGTTGGAGACTTCCCAAATCTATGGCGGAAGGTGTTGTGGTCAGATGAGAGCAAAATGTAACTTTTTTGCCACCAAGGTAAACGCTATGTCTCACACTAAACCAAAACAGTTCATCACTGGGGTTGAGCGGATCCAAACTGTAAAAGTCCGGATCCGCAAGGTTTCAAAGATTTCTGGGTTCCGGACACGGATCCTGTATTCCGGGTGCACGATATGGATCCGGCACTGGGGAAAATAATTGAAAAATAAAGGAAAAAAAGAATTAAAACAGCGTTTCATACTTACCGAGACTCGGTGTCAGGGCGGCACACTGCTTCCGGGTTGCGCATTCACTTCCTGTACTGTGCATCGTATACACACAGCTTTCCGTGTTTTCCTCGCCCATCGGCCGTCCTCTCGTCTGTGATCGGTTGCAGGCAGACCGCGCCCCCAGCCTGTGACAGTATTTTACTGCCATGCAGTCATCGTGGCTCAGTCATTGTCTGCACAGCCCGCGGTTGTGCTCTATGGCCACTGGCTGTGTTATATAGTAGAGCTGAAGTGGTGTGGGACCTCGTGTGGATTACGCCGGAGCTGCAGGGTGTTGGGGGTTAATAAAGAGGTGAAGAAGGGTGTGCGTTTTGTACTTTATGCCAAATAAAGGATTTTTCTCCATGTCTGTGTTTATTAACATTCACTTACAGGTTAGTGTGATGCAGATATCTCATAGATGCCTGTGCCATCACTGACCTAGGGTTTAGTAGCAGCTGTGCGCTGCTATTAACCCTTTATTAGCCCGAATGCCACTGCTCTAGGGCAATCGAGAAGAGCTGGTAAAGCACCGGGATTGTCACATCTAATAGATGCGGCAATACCGGGCGGCTGCGGGCTGAGAATACCAGCCCCCACCTGGCGTTATCTTGGCTGGGTATCAAAATTAGGGGGGGACCGCACGTCGTTTTTTTTTTATTATTATTTATTTAAATTAAAAAAAAGCTGCATTACCAGCACAGCCACGCACACTTCTGACAGGAGCGTGCATATGTTTCTGTGTACATGCATGCTTATGTTCAGAGAGCGCAGGCTGTGCCGGCTGATGTCATGTCAGACTTGTACGAGTCTGATAGCGCATCGCCGACACAGCCGCACACACTTCTGACAGGAATGTGCATGTGTTTCAGAAACACATGCAAGTTTACCATACTGACCTGCAGACACTTGCACTGTTTTACCCGCCCACTGGCCGTCCTGCCGCCTGTGATTGGTTGCAGTCATCTGACACGCTGCCACTCAGGGTGGGGGAGCATCTAGCTGCAACCAATTACACGCGCCGGTGGGCTGGCAAAACAATGAATATTGAATTCTCGGCTCCGGAAGGGAAAAGCGTGACCCGGAAGGAGGTTGCAGCCTCGGGTGAGTATAACGCGCGCGTTCCTACCCCCTCCACAAATGTTTTTAATCTCCGGATTCTGGTCCGCATAGACTTATATGGGCAACGGAATCCAGAGCAGATCCGGATTTTTTTTTCAATCTGACAGGGATCCGCCGGTCCTGGATTTTGGCGGATTCGATCAACTCTAGTCATCACCCCAAGAACACCATCCCTATAGTGAAACATAATGGTGGCAGCATCATGCTAGCATGCTAGAGGGGTGCTTTTTGGCAGCAGGGAAAGAGAAAATGGTCCAAGTCAAGGTAAAGATGGACAGTGTGAAATACAGGGATATTCCTGAGCAAAACCTGTTTCAGTCTGTCAGTGATTTGAAACTGGGATGGAGATTCCCCTTCTAACAATATAATGACCTAAAGCAACACTGGAGTGGTTTAAGAGGAAATGTGTAAATGTACTGGAGTGCCCTAGTCAAAGCCCAGACTTTAATCCAATTGATAATCTGTGGTCAGCCTTGAAGATTGTTGTTCACCAGATGCAACCATTTAATTTGAAGCATCTGCAAGAGTTTTGCATTGAGGAATGGGTAAAAATCACAGTGGCAAAATGTGGTAAGCTCATAGAGATTTATCCAAAGCAATTTGCAGCTGTAATTTGCGCAATAGGAGGCTCTATAAAGTACTGACTTTAAGGGGGGTGAATAGTTATGCACAATGAAGTTTCCAGTTATTTTGTCCTATTTGTTGTTTGCTTCACAATAAAAAGAAATATTCACAGTTGTAGGCATGTTCTTTACATGAACTGATGCAAATTCTCCCCCCAAAAATCAACAAACAGTGAAATTCCAGGTTGTGTGGTAGCAAAACATGAAAAATGCCAACGCGGGGTGGGTGTTAAAATTTTTCAAGGCACTGTGTATCGTTCAAATGAATACTGTATTATCAAGAGCAAAGAACACTTTCACAATTTGGAACCATGCGTGGCACCATGTAACGGCAAGTGTTCCAGAGTTCCAAAACTCAATTATTAATTATCTAATATGACACTAAGATACTGGACCTCTTTAGTTGGAGGCACCTAAGCCTCAATAATCTGCCTTCATTGCAGTGTTTATTTAAATAAACTATTTTTGAGTCTTTGTTTTTCATTTTACTTACTGGGTTAGTAATGGGAGTGTCTGATAGACGCCTCTCCATTACTAACACCAGGGTTTAATGCCATCTGACACTACACAGCTGATATCAACCCCCAACTACCATTACCCTGATTGCTACCGCACCAGGACATTTGTGAAGAGTTGTGGCAAAGAGCATTTAATGTGATGCACCACTTCTGGGTGGCTGTAGGGTGCTATTTTTAGGCTGGGAAGGGTCTAATAACAATGGTCCTTCCCAGCTTGATAATATCAGCCAGCAGCTGTCTGCTTTACCTTTGCTGGCTATCAAAAATATGGGCGACCCAAAGTCGTTTTTTTAATTTATTTAATCATAAAAAACTATCTGATAAGCTCAACAGGAAACAATTTTATTATATGTCATGGGGTTGTGCAATTATATGTCTATGTCTGTCTGTCCTGAAGAAGTCAGAAGACGAAGCACGAGTTGGAAGGCAGAAGATGAACTATACAGACCCTGCATAAGTTATATAATCTTCTAACATGTTGGTTTCACTACACAAAGACTAATATTGTATTTTGTAAATGGCACTTTACTGAACCTATATATTTATTAATACAACCATCACACAAACATCTATTTATTAAAGTACGGATTGTCATTGCAATATATGGCTATGTGCGCACGTAGCATTCTGCCCTGCAGAAATTTCTGCAGCGATTTGAACAGCACACGTGCGCTTCAAATCGCTGCAGAAAGAGTCCGTATAATGAAAAAAAAAAGCCGATTCCATGTGCTCTGAGTGCAGCCCCTGCCATACAGAGCAGGGGCTGCAGACAGAGCGCAGGAAAGAAGTGACATGTCACTTCTTAAAACGCGAGTTTCGGGCAGCAGCCGAAGCGCTGCGCTCTAATACGCCACGTGCGCACGTCTCCTGCATAATCTTCATAGATTATGCTGGGAACGCAGGACGCATGCAGTTACGCTGCGGTGCAGATCGCAGCGTAATTGCATGCAAATACGCAACGTGTGCACATAGCCTTAATCTGATTTAGTATTATTTTAATATTTAAGTACTCTTATTTGTTCAGTATGTTAGGAATATCTATTTATTCTATTTATTTACCCTGTTGCCCACATCTAATTTATTACCATTAGTGATCTCTTTACCTTCAGTGGTCTCTCTTTACAATAATAATTTTTCGTCTCTGCCCTGATTTGAGTGACCCACTTCTTATAAATAAACTGTCCCTGGTAATTATGAATTGTATTTAATAATTCTTTAATACATTTTTTTTAAATATATTTTCAATAAAATATATATTTTTAAAAAACTGTTTTTATTGCATGGTGTTTGTGATTCTCATGTATGGCTTCCAGTTTGCCGCTTACACAGGAGATCTTTTTGAATTTTCTATCTATCTCTATAGCATACTTTAGTATTCAAAAATGCAATACGCAGGTGAAACCGCATACAAAAACGCTGCAAAAATGTATGTTTTTGCAGCTGCGTTTTTCCTGTCAAGAGATGCAGAAATGGTGTAGGAATTTCTGCTTCCAAATACTGAATGAGAGCACAAACCCTAAGAAACCACCTACTTGACTCTTCACCTGGTGAAACCCTCTATCTTTCTGCACCTGCTCAAGGCTTAGATATGAATGGGGTGGTAACAGAGCAGAAGTCAATTCTACTACTAATCTGTTTGTTTCTGATTTTATCTTTACTCTGATGCTCAAAGGCCTTATTTTATTCCCTTGTGGCTCTCCTCGAGGATGGTGCATTGTGGGAGAAAAAAATGGTACAGGTAGTAATGCAACTTCTGGGAACTGCCTGGTAGTCTTCATTTCCCTCAGATTCATTATTGTTATCTACTTTTCTTCTACAAACTTATTAAAGGGCAGTTATTAATCTATGTGGCAGCAATAAATGCGCATTATACATTAAAGGGAACCTGTCAGCAGAAATGTCCCCTAAAACCTAACAGATTCCCCCTCTGCAGCTCCTGGGCTGCATTCTAGAAAGGTCCCTGTTATGATTGTGCCCACTTTCTGACCGAAAAAAAGTGTTTATAAAGTTGTACCTTTTTGGCTTCTGATTCTGTAAATCCGTCACGGGGGCGGGCTGCCTGATGGCCGTTATTCTGCCCCCTGTTCCTGTATGCCGCCCCCATCGCTGATTTCAATACTTCTGGACGCCGCCCACTGCTCCAGCCATCCCCGCGCATGCCCAGTGCCCATCTCTCGGGGATGAGCACTGTGCCCAGCGTCACGTGCACGCAGGGTTAAGATTATGGGCAGTGCTGTGATGTTTATTCCTAAGCAACCGCCCATAATCGCGGGACTGCGCTTTCGGTGTAGTCACTGCTCCGCGCTCTTCCCATCTATTTCCTGCCTCGGGGCAAGATGGGAAGGAGGCGAAGTGAGGTCAGCAGCAGCGCGCTTGCGCAGAAAGAAGCAGGCCGAGGGGGAAAGCGCGGTCCCGCGATTATGGGCGGTTGCTTAGGAATAAACATCACAGCACCGCCCATAATCTTAACCCTGCGTGCACGTCACCAGCGGTGACGCTGGGCACAGTGCTCATCCCCGAGAGATGGGCACTGGGCATGCGCGGGGATGGCTGGAGCAGTGGGCGGCGTCCAGAAGTATTGAAATCAGCGATGGGGGCGGCATACAGGACCAGGGGGCAGAATAACGGCCATCAGGCAACCCGCCCCCGTGACGGATTTACAGAATCAGAAGCCAAAAAGGTACAACTTTATAAACACTTTTTTTCGGTCAGAAAGTGGGCACAATCATAACAGGGACCTTTCTAGAATGCAGCCCAGGAGCTGCAGAGGGGGAATCTGTTAGGTTTTAGGGGAAATTTCTGCTGACAGGTTCCCTTTAACCAGTATCTAAGTCATGGTCTACAACAAATATATATGTCGTATCGTATTACTGAAAAACATCCAAGGCATAAAAATATTATTTTATATACTCAGTTACATGTCATTAAATAAAACCCAAAGTATTATAGTAGTTATATTCTTGTACATAGGGGCAGTAATATAGTACGGTAGTTATATTCTTGTACATAGGGGCAGTATTATAGTAGTTATATTCTTGTACATAGGGGCAGTATTATAGTAGTTATATTCTTGTACATAGGAGCAGTATTATAATAGTTATATTCTTGTACATAGGGGGCAGTATTATAGTTATATTCTTGTACATAGGGGGCAGTATTATAGTAGTTATATTCTTGTACATAGGGGCAGTATTAGTAGTTATATTCTTGTTTATGGGGAAGTATTATAGTAGTTATATTCTTGTCCATAGGAGAGGACAGACGTGTGTTTGTGAGATCTCAGCAGGGTGGAGGCCATGGCCTCAGACTTAGATGGAGGGGAGCTGCGCTGATGATCCAGGCGAAGCCCACAGCCTCGAGTGTGACCTGCAGCGTGGATCTGATGGTGGAAAACTGGAAATGGTGGCTGGTGAGTCTTTTAAACTTGTGTGCAATATTTCTGGATTAAGTACAGTAAAGACAAAGAAAAGTATTTTTAAACTTGAAATGCAAATCAGCAGATTAAAAAGCGAAATTAATAATGAGAGTGATCCAAAGAAAAAGTAGATGAAATGTGAACGCTTGGATGAATGTATTCGTGAGCTGGCAATACGGAACGAAAGACTGGACAAAAACCTAATCTCTGCAACCAGAGTGGAGGCATGGACTATGGAAAAAAGGGAATCTAGAGTCCAGATTGTAAAGAGAAAGTGCTTCATTAGATCAAATGACAAAGATGATAAAGCTGTGTATGACACTGGGGATCAGGGAAATCTGATGAGAAGTGCAACATTAACATCAGGTGCACAATGTGAGGGATCTGAGACATCAGAAAATGCTGCAGAGCAATGTGTGTCAGCAAATGAGGGGTTAACTGCAGTGGACTCTGTGTGCAGCAATGACATGAACATTATTCCTGCTAATGAGAAAGAAAGTACACCCTGTTCAGAGACTGTAGGTGAGACCCTGATAGACGCTGTGAGACTCTGCTCAGTGCAGTGAGTGAGACCCCGCTTATTGCCTGGGCACTATGATTGAGACCCCGCTCAGTAATGAAGGCCTGCTGGCAGCAGGAATTATAATGGACTCTCAGCCGTCTATGGCAGCGAGTGGGGACCATATCGTGGTATTAATGGATTCCAGATCGTCTGTGTTAGACAATGGAGATAATATTGTGCAGCAGTCTGTGGTGGTGGACTCTGTCATATAATGTGCAGCAGCAATCACTAGTAGAGTTGGACATGTTTGCAGCACAATCAGGTGCCAGTAATGATAAGGCCGGGGAGATCAGCACCACTGAGCCGCCTGCAGCTGACATTTCCAACACTGATCTGCCTGTGAATGGGGAAAAAGCCAGCTCTAACCCATCTGATAACCAACATCAGCCCAGGAGACTGTTCTCCAATCTCACAAGATTAGTGACCCCTCCACCTCAGAATAATTGCTATGCGGATAAAGTACACCGGGCCAGAGAAGATTCCATCCAGAATTATATTGGTAAAGTGCTTCTGAAAAGTTTCATGACGTTTAAGGTGTCTGAAATTGACGCTCTGATACATGTTCCCCCAGCAGAGTCTTTGATGTCAGTTTTGAGCTGCAGTATGATCTGGATGCGTTCTGAAGCATCTATAATGACACCAGAGATGATAAGATCTGGGATAATCTCTACTGTGTCCAGTTGACTAAGCCGCAGGAAGTAACGGCCGCTGTCCTGTTCCAGTCCGAGGTGGTGACGCTGGCGGATCTGCAGCACTGGCTCAGTCGGCAGTGTATGGTGAAAAGTCATCTTGAGAAGATCTACGATGAGGAGCAGTTGTGGAATGGAGGATATACGGTGAAGATTCAGCTCCTACAACAGAATGGTGTGACCTGTCATCTGCCGCACTCCTTCTATTTGGGCTCAGAGAGGGGGTATGTTATTACCCTTGTCAGCCATGTTGGTGCCATAGATGTGGAGGCCGTCACCTCGCCATGAACTGTTCTCGTGTGAAGTGCTCGTTATGTGGAAAGTTAGGGCATGTAAAGAGTGAGTGTACAGGACCTGTCATCTGTAATCTGTGATCAGGACCAGGGCATACATTAAGGGAATGTCCAATAGCTGAACATAATAAATATAATGACCAGATCTTCCCAGTACGTATGGAGCAAAGTCAAGAAGATGTTGCCAGAGATCTTGATGTTGTCCCTGAAGTCGGCACTGATCATGATAGAAGTCTTAATGTCACTGAATTAGGTCCAGAGTCTGTGATACCACCAAAGGAAGCTGTATTGCAAGGACCACCAGCCACTGAAGAAAAGCCTAAGGTACCATCAGCCACTGAAAAAAAAACTAAGGTACCACCAGCTCCTAAACTACCGTCAATTAACAAAGAAAGAGCTAAACAGCCATCAGTCACTAAAGCAAGAACAAAAGTCATATCAGTCAAATAAAAATGTCAGTGATTAAAGAAAAACCTAAAGTGTCTAAAAAGTCTGATGTCAAACCGCCAGTCCTCAGCCTTGCAGTGTGTGGCGTATGGTCTGAGCACTGACAGGCAGTGGCGTAACTACTGCGGTCGCAGCGATCGCGACCGGGCCCGGGAGGCTAGGGGCCCGGCGGCCGCCAGGCAGATCAGCAGCCAGCTCCTGTCAGTGTGAGAGGAGCCGCGCTGATCTGTCACAGACCACGCGGCCGCTATTTGACCCGCTGCCGCCGCCGACACCGGGCCCCCCTGCCTGGTGTCAGCAGCGGCTCCGGGGCCCCCTACCTGGTGTCAGCGGCTGCGGCGTCTCCCCCGTCACCGCGCACAGTAATGATGAAGCATAGCGCGGCCGGTGCCGCGCTATGCATCACCATTCTCCCCCTGTGCGGTGACGTCACTTCCGTGCGACTGCTTTGCTGAGTGCACAGAGTGCAGGACGGGAGGACGCCGACCGCAGCACTGGGAGAACGAGCAGCGGGGAGGACAGCAGCGGTGGAAGGAAGAGAGAAGGTACTTGTTGTTGTTTTTTTTTTTTAATATAAGTGAGTAAACGGTGGTCAGAGGCTTGGGAAGGCAGTTCTGGGGGAAGCTGCATTATTATACATGGAAGCCTGGAGAGGCTGCTTTATACATGGAGGTCTGACGAGGCTGCATTATATATGGAGGTCTGGGGAAGCTGCATTATTATACATGGAGGCCTGGAGAGGCTGCTTTATACATGGAGGTCTGAGGAGGCTGCATTATATATGGAGGCCTGGAGAGGCTGCTTTATACATGGAGGTCTGAGGAGGTTGCTTTATACATGGAGGTCTGGAGAGGCTGCATTATTATACATGGAGGCCTGGAGAGGCTGCATTATACATGGAGGCCTGGAGAGGCTTCTTTATACATAGAGGCCTGGAGAGGCTGCTTTATACATGGAGGACTGGGGAGGCTGCATTATATATGGAGTTCTGGGGAGGCTGCATTATTATACATGGAGGCTTGGAGAGGCTGCTTTATACATGGAGGTCTGGGGAAGCTGCATTATTATACATGGAGGCCTGGAGAGGCTGCATTATACATGGAGGCCTGAGGAGGCTGGGTGCATTGTTATACATGGAGGCCTGGAGAGGCTGGCTGCTACATTATACATGGAGGCCTGAGGAGGCTGGCTGCATTATTATACATGGAGGCCTGGAGAGGCTGGCTGCATTATTATATATGGATCTCTGGGGGGCTGCATAATACAAAATGAAGGACACCTTATACATGGAATATAGGGGTGCATTATGCATGGAGGTGTATGGGGCTGCATAATGCAATATGAAGTTTTATGGGGTTGCGTTATAATGCATATAAGACTATGATGGCTACATTATAATATATGGAGGACTATGGAGGCTACCTTATACATGGACTATGGGGGTGCATTATAAAACATTGGGGACTATGTGGTGCAGTATAATATATGGAGAACTATGGGGTGAATTATAATATATGGAGAACTATGAGAAATTCATTATAATAATTGGAGGGCTACTTTATACATGGAGGATTATGGGGGTGCATTATAATATATGGAGGACTATGTGGTGCAGTATTATATATTGAGTACTATGGGGTGAATTATAATGCATGGAGAACTATGGGAAATGCATTATAATACATAGAGGACTATGGAAGTGTATTCTAATATATGAAGGGTTATGTGGGTGCCATTATTGTATTTGGAGAACTATATACAAGGGGGGACAAAGATACAAGCAGGGGATGGGAACGTTTTGTGCTGAGGGAAAAAGGCTCTTTTCCCTCAGCACCCGGCTTTCCCATGCTCTGCTATACATCTTCTCTCAGCATCCAGCTTTCCCATGCTCTGCTATACATCATTTCTCAGCACCCAGCTTTCCCATGCTCTGATATGTATAGCAGAGCATGGGGAAGCAGTGTGCCGAGGACAAGATGGATATCAGAACATAGGAAAGATGGGTGCTGATAGAGGGATTTTAGATCATGGGAAATCTGGGTTCTGTGGGTAAGTGCCAAGTGTCAGCATTATTATCCTGTACCCGAGTGTCAGTGTCATTATCCCGTACCCTAAGTGTCGGTGTACGTGGAGGGGGGGCCCAGGTCTGAACTTTGCACCGGGGCCCATCAAACTCTAGTTACACCACTGCTGACAGGTCAACCACCCACCCCTATAACCTCTACAGTAATGATGGA
The DNA here is from genome assembly GCF_048569485.1 of Anomaloglossus baeobatrachus. Lineage (NCBI taxonomy): Eukaryota > Metazoa > Chordata > Amphibia > Anura > Aromobatidae > Anomaloglossus > Anomaloglossus baeobatrachus. The sequence continues at coordinate 89,493,500 of NC_134364.1, read as the reverse complement.
AGTACTCATAAGTCTATTAAAAAAGACAGCCTCTGGATATGACGCTGAGCACGTGCACTCAACTTCCTTGTTATATTCTTGGACGACCATGGCAAGGTCAGTTCTGAGTGGAACCTGTCTTGTTAAACCGTTGTCTGGTCTTGGCCACCATACTGCAGCTCACTTTTAGGGTGTTGGCAATTCTAATAGCCTAGACGATCTTTATGTAGAACAATAATTCTTTTTTTCAGATCCTCAGAGAATAAAATTGCCATGAGGAGCCATGTTGAAATTCGAGTTACTAGTATGATAGAGTTTTAGAGCAATGATTTCAAATTTTGCACACCTGCTCCCCATTCACACCTGAGATCTTGTAACACTAATGGGTCACATGACACTGGGGAGGAAAAATGGATAATTGAGCACAATTTCGTTATTTTCACTTTTGGAGTGTACTCACTTTTGTTGCCACGGGTTTATTATTATTTAGACGGTACATTAAATTTATACTGTTATACATTCTGGACAATGATTACTTTACACTGAATTAAAGAGTTATATCTTGAATGATGTCCCATTAAAAGATCTAAAATAGTTACAAAAATGTGAGAGGTATACTCACTTTTGTGATATACGATATTTACATATATTAAGAATATTGACTTTTTCACAAAACGCTGTTTCTCATTTTCCAGATGATAACTTCATGAACTATGAAAGATCTTCTGCTCCTGCTAATCGTTTTACAGGACTTGATTGGTTCTAGAAATCATCAAGAAAAAGGATTCATGTTTGGTGAGGAAATATAATTCCCAGACTTCTTAGCACAAATTCAGGAAGTGCATAAGGCAAGACGTATGGTCAGATAAAGTATCTCCAGGCCGTGTTTATAACGTTGTTGACTTTGGTTGTCCTGACAACATGGCGTGTCCCCCGTTATCCCATAATTGACTTGGTAGCTGTATTAGGCGTGTCTGTGAATGGCTTTTCAATGAAGTGTTTGTCAGACACAAGCAGACTCCTGGCATTCTGAAATGACTGTCGGTGAAACGCGTGGGGATGGAAACTGCTTAGATTCAGGGCATAGAAAAAACTGGCCCGAGGCAATTCAGGAAGTATAAGTATTAGCTGTGTTTTCACAGGGTGAATAATATAGACATATTAGAGGATTACTGTAATATTAAAGTGGTTGGTTGTTCAGAATTAGAAAAAAAAAAAGATTTGCTATTTTCCAAGAAACCGTGCACCACAAATGTAATCTTTCAGCTATGTTTGGTATTGCAATTTTTGATTTTTACCAACTCCTTTAAAGCTGTGGAGGATGGCATGAGAGGTCAGACGGTGCAGATTCTATACGTAAAAATGTAAATGTTTTACAGCTTGCCTTTCCATCTGTTATAAATGTTATATGAAGACTGCATCATACTTAGATTTCCTACTGAGTCAGCTCTCGTGCTCGGCGCCTGGCTGTATAAATTGACCACGAGGAGTCCGTTACAATGTCTGGCCATCGTCATCCTTCCAGTCTAAGGAAAGATATGAATCCGCAGAACATGAAAGACGAGCGTTGGCCCGATGACGCCCTTATAATAACAGGCTATTTATGGAATATCTGTGTAATGTTCATAGGTCTAGAAATGGCAATTACATGCAAGCGATACCGGCAGATATATACTGACTGCAATGATTATTAGGGCAAATAGCAACCAAACAGAGCATCTTTTGACCTTGAGACTATGATGACATACTTCTTTTTTCCTGTAGAGGTGCTGCAGTGAAATACACTACCAGTACAAATAAGAGCTGATCATTTGGCGATTCAAGAGTTGAGCATCAGGTTAGCCTTCCAAATATAAAAGAATGTCATCTTAAAATGTTTGTCTACTATTGAACAACTCATTCTCCACTGCGGGAGGTATTGATTCTTTCAAATGTAAATGCAGGCTAGTTATGGAGTGGAGACACGAGCGTCAGTGGGTGCTCTCGTCCGCTGGTCTGGCTGTCTTCAGAAAGACCGCACAGACCAGGACTCATCCCACTAGACACTTGCACACCTTCCCAACACTACTCAGACAACTCAGGGTGAGGGAACTTCACATTAGTAAGACTTTATTGGTTCACCGACAGGCAAAAACATATTATACATTCCGAGCAAGAACACAAGGTGATTCAAGTGACCGAGTCTTACCTTTACGCTGGCTTGCCAGGGATTAAAATATCTGACTGAGGATTCCAGGGTCAACTACCCCAGCCAGCAGCACAACACTTTTGGCAGGCACCCACTAAAAGGAGATAGCAGCAGGCGTAGCAAGGTGACCGAGTACAAGAAGATATGTAGCCAGGCAAACAAATTGTCTCAACCTGGGTTCTCCAAGTGAATGCCTGAGCTCAGGTTTGAGCAGTGAAGCAGTTCTGTGATCCTTCAGCTGGAACTGCAAATCATTGTCTGAAATCATGGTGAATAAATTTTGAAGCAGTTCTATGATCCTTCAGCTGGAACGTGGATCCTAGGCTGAAATCCTGTAGAATGAATCTTGAAGCAGTTCTGTCCTCCTCCAGCTGGAACCATATCGCCTAAGCTGAGGTCATGTAGAATATCCCCTAAACTTGAAGCAGTCCTGTGATTCCCTAGCTGGAACCGTAGCTCCTCAGCTGAGGTCATGTAGAATATATCTCTGGTGACAGAAGCAAGGCCCTTTTATACCACTCAGTTCTCTTACAGGATTGATGGAGATGGCTAATCTCACATTCGTTGCTAGTTCAATCAGAGTGTAATTTGACTCAGAACTATGTAGGCAGAAGAGCTAAGGCAATAAACATTTAAAAGACAATCCATATGTACAGACAATAGGGCTCCGATCAGTCTCACATGAGACAATCGCTAACGTCTCTTAATTTAACAAAAAAAGGAAACATACATTGGACCTAATTAAGAACAGTTCATCCCCAACACACAAGTGGCCAGACATTGAGTCGTCCAAAGCATACCAACATGTACATGGAAAAATAAAGAAAAATAAGTATACACACAATGGATGATCACCCCTACCAAGAATATAAATATATTTTTATTAAACAAAATATGACATATACAAAATTAAAACATTTAAAACAACCAAATCCTGAAAGCATGCCAACTGTCTCAAAATAGGATAAAAGTTAAAACAACCCTGCCCAAAATCCAAGCAAGCACTAAATATAATATGATAAAGCATTAATGTCAAATAGTAAAAATATCACTGTAGACATATGAATGAGGAAATAAGAATGTAGATACACTGCCAGCATAATAAAGACCCATTAAAACATGGAAATAAGAAAATTGGTGAAGAAATGCCAAAGAACACACACAACAGTCAGTGTGCTGAAAAAGCAAGACTGTATAAAGTGTGATATACCCAAATAAAGACAGACTGCAAAAAAAACAACAAATGGTGCTGCATAAAGAACATCAGTTAGAACTGCTAGAAAACCAACAGTAAAAACCTGCAAGGAAAAGTCAATTATTTGCTATAGAGCACTAAAATGACAACCCCTTTAATGTTTGATTTATTAATCCACAGGTAGTGAGGTTCTTTAAATTGATTTTATTTCAAGCTGTAAATTAGGGGGATTTCTAGTAAGTTTGATGCTTCAACCATAATATTGAATGCAGGCAACACCTTAATCCCAACATGGGGGAGTGGAATATCATTTAAGTGGGACATACAATAATTAGTAAGGCCACCAGAAATCAAAATTGAACCTCTTAACGATTATTTGCACACATTTTCTGGTATTGATTTTCCACATCTAATTCTTGGTCAAATCATGTGGATTTGAAATAGATTTCAACTTCCTCACTGTGGATCTGTGCATTTTTCACCTGCAAATTTGATTGAAAAAATGTGCATGCATTATATATCCATTATGAGAGAACATACTTTTATGTGCTGGGCCCATAACACCAATAACGTTGTTCCTCCCCAAAGGTGTGTTCTTAAGATGGCCATACAGGTGACATAACCATCGCCAGAAAGTCTCTTTGTTGTTTAGCATACAGCTTTATCTCCCAAATCCCCCATTGACCTGAGCATTCAGCATAATAAGAAAAATTAATTTAATGGTAATAGAGGAGTAACACACTCTGGCTAATGCTCATTTTCCTTGACAACAAAAGGATTGTTCATTGAAATTGCAACCGGCCACTCCTTATCTAGCTGAACATCATACAGTGGGTTTGGCTGATAGTCATCTAGTGCATATGGAGGGCTTTATCTATACTCTACCACCAACTAAACTACTCGTCCCTATCAACAGCAATTAAAAGAGGGAGTTTCAGCAGATTTGAATGGGTTCTCCTCAAAGAACCTCAGTGGAATCAAAAAAGAATTGTCTCAGCTATCTCTCATGACCGATCCATACATGGCAGTGCCTGCTCTGCCAAGAGAGAGATGCTGCCAGACTCCTCTTGTCAAGGCTTATCTCACTTAGAACAAAAAAGTATTGGGAGTCTAAAAATCATATATGCATGATCCTTATCTTGCCTGACAGAATCTGTCAAAGAAAAGTTGGTAGACCCCTTAAGACCCCCATACCCATTAGATTGCCGTCAGCCACATGATGGCTTATACGGCAGCATTCTTGGCTTGCTCCCTTATACCCAGGAGAGCTCATTCTGCTGTGCATTCATATTCTCCATGAGACACGTCGCCAGACACGTCTGAAGGTGGCTTATCTCCCCAAAAACAAAGCGATCGGCAGTCCAAAATCAGATATGTCAGATTGACTTCTACCACTACAATATGTCTGGGGCTACACATACGCAAAGGTCTGTCATCCAAACCCGTTAATATTGGCAGATTCAGACAACGTTAATCAAATGTATATGGGGGTTTGGCTCTAGGAACCTTCTCTTCTAAATACCAATTGTCTCTCTGCTTAGGTGAATCACTTCAAATTTGGCCCACGCACATGCCCAAAACACGCAATGCCATTCAGATAACACTCCTACAAGTGTTGTGTATACAGTTAGGTCCAGAAATATTTGGACAGTGACACAATTTTCGCGAGTTGGCTCTGCATGCCGCCACATTGGATTTGAAATGAAACCTCTACAACAGAATTCAAGTGCAGATTGTAACGTTTAATTTGAAAGTTTGAACAAAAATATCTGATAGAAATTGTAGGAATTGTACACATTTCTTTACAAACACTCCACATTTTAGGAGGTCAAAAGTAATTGAACAAATAAACCAAACCCAAAAAAAAAAAAAATTATTTTCAATATTTTGTTGCGAATCCTTTGGAGGCAATCACTGCCTTAAGTCTGGAACCCATGGACATCACCAAACGCTGGGTTTCCTCCTTCTTAATGCTTTGCCAAGCCTTTACAGCCGCAGCCTTCAGGTCTTGCTTGTTTGTGGGTCTTTCCGTCTTAAGTCTGGATTTGAGCAAGTGAAATGCATGCTCAATTGGGTTAAGATCTGGTGATTGACTTGGCCATTGCAGAATGTTCCACTTTTTTGCATTCATGAACTCCTGGGTAGCTTTGGCTGTATGCTTGGAGTCATTGTCCATCTGTACTATGAAGCGCCGTCCAATCAACTTTGCGGCATTTGGCTGAATCTGGGCTGAAAGTATATCCCGGTACACTTCAGAATTCATCCGGCTACTCTTGTCTGCTGTTATGTCATCAATAAACACAAGTGACCCAGTGCCATTGAAAGCCATGCATGCCCATGCCATCACGTTGCCTCCACCATGTTTTACAGAGGATGTGGTGTGCCTTGGATCATGTGCCGTTCCCTTTCTTCTCCAAACTTTTTTCTTCCCATCATTCTGGTACAGGTTGATCTTGGTCTCATCTGTCCATAGAATACTTTTCCAGAACTGAGCTGGCTTCATGAGGTGTTTTTCAGCAAATTTAACTCTGGCCTGTCTATTTTTGGAATTGATGAATGGTTTGCATCTAGATGTGAACCCTTTTTGTATTTACTTTCATGGAGTCTTCTCTTTACTGTTGACTTAGAGACAGATACACCTACTTCACTGAGAGTGTTTTGGACTTCAGTTGATGTTGTGAACGGGTTCTTCTTCACCAAAGAAAGTATGCGGCGATCATCCACCACTGTTGTCATCCGTGGACGCCCAGGCCTTTTTGAGTTCCCAAGCTCACCAGTCAATTCCTTTTTTCTCAGAATGTACCCGACTGTTGATTTTGCTACTCCAAGCATGTCTGCTATCTCTCTGATGGATTTTTTCTTTTTTTTCAGCCTCAGGATGTTCTACTTCACCTCAATTGAGAGTTCCTAAGACCGCATGTTGTCTGGTCACAGCAACAGCTTCCTAATGCAAAACCACACACCTGTAATCAACCCCAGACCTTTTAACTACTTCATTCATTACAGGTTAACGAGGGAGACGCCTTCAGAGTTAATTGCAGTCCTTAGAGTCCCTTGTCCAATTACTTTTGGTCCCTTGAAAAAGAGGAGGCTATGCATTACAGAGCTATGATTCCTAAACCCTTTCTCCGATTTGGATGTGAAAACTCTCATATTGCAGCTGGGAGTGTGCACTTTCAGCCCATATTATATATATAATTGTATTTCTGAACATGTTTTTGTAAACAGCTAAAATAACAAAACTTGTGTCACTGTCCAAATATTTCTGGACCTAACTGTATATGTGTATACGTATATGTCGCACTTGTAATGGTGGTCATAAACAAACATATTTGTTGTCAGGCCTTGATTGAAATTCAATTGTAGACAGAATATGGAAATGAATGAAAATTCCCTTTTATTAGTGAACTGAAACAAGACATTTGTACAACAAGCTTTTAAATTACATCATGTGACTCCAGAATGTTTAAACATAGTTTTAGGAGTATTTTTAATTCAATTAATTTACAATTTGGAGACCCTGTTTTATGTAAACATAGGGAGCAGTTCTATTCTCCACCACATAAGTTAGGATGAGCAGGTTATCTGAGGCGTCCTCGCTCCCGAGACCTTACTCACTCCTTGAATTCCCTGGCACATCATTTGGCTTAGCCAGGCCCTTGGCCACATGTGGATTAGCTGTTACATTATGTTCTACCTCATCAGTGTTCATTCTCTTTCTGGAACCAGGAAGACTTCATTCTCTTTCTCTTCTGATCCACTTGGAGAATTTCCAGTCTGTAACTAATGTTGTCTAAAACCTTGAGAACTCCCTGACAAAGTTTTACGGACCAGGAATGAGCTGCCAAATACCACAATCAGAATTTGATATCTCACCACTTCTCAACTCAGAGACATTCTCCTCGCTGGGATAGTTGGTTGCCTTTCTTCCTTCTAATGTGAGTCATGCAGGGTAAAGTGTATAATGAATTACTACTTGTGTCATGCCCAGAGAAATATTTTTGGAGGTTCACCATCTATCCCAACAGGTAATGCTTCTACAGTATAAATGCAATAAATTCAGAAATAAACTTAGAGAGGTTATAGCGTGGGAAAATTTGTATTCAAAGGCAATATATGGCCTTGTTAACTTGAGGGGCGCAGTAATATGTACAACAAGCTCTGCCATGACGACCAGTGGCTGTAAGATGTCAATATGAAGGTTTGACTACATGGAGAAAACACTACAGAAAGCAACTGATGAGAACTCCCCACTAAGTTACTGAAGGTAACAAGTAGATGACAGGAGCAACACTCATTTGTAAAACAACCTCCTTTATTATGTTTTTATATACACTGTTACGTCATAGCATCCTTTCTTATTGTGTATAGTGCTGGACATATTACAGTGGCCTTTCTAATAAATGTATAGCACCGTCTATAATTAGTTTCCTCTCATTATGTTTAGCTCTGTTTGTTATTAGTGTCCTCTCTTAGGTAAATAAGCATCTCTTAATATTGTCCTCTCTTTTATAACAACATCTCTTCTTATGTATAGTATTATCTCTTCATAAAGTCCTATTTTACTATGTATAACATTGACCATTATTATGGTGCATCCTCTTTTTATGTATAGATTATAATTTGATTAACCCTAGAATGCATACCTGGGGCCTCGCAGGCCTGCTAGGTTATTTGTTTTCTATGGTAGATTTCTATGGTTGCACGTTCTAGGGTTAATCTCATAAAATGCAGACTATGTGTTTAATTTTATACACAAAAAGGCTTTGAATTAATCAAATATAATAAAGAGGAAAAGACAACACACGCACACATTAACATGTACAGCAAAAAAATCACAGCATTTTCTATATATACAGTCAGGGCCTGTGTCAGCACCCGGCCTACCCGGGCAAATGCCGGGGCCCTGGAGAACTGGGGGGGCCCACTCTGCCTCGTCAGTTCTGGTGACCCTTGGCCGGGGCCCACTCGCCTTAGTTCTGCTGCCCCCGGGCCGAGTTCCGGGACCGCAGTCCTCGGCAGGAATCTGCGGCGCCGTCCCTTTAAGGCATGCAGACTTCCTGGTTTGAACTTCATCTGTGGGCAGAGCTACCGACCGGCGTCCTGCTCAGTCCCACAGATGAAGGAGGCGCAGTGCCAGCCAGCGACCCCCAGCACAGCACTTCTTTCCGGCGCTGTGTGGGCCCCCTCTCTACCGTGATTGAGCAGTATGTGCCGCTCCCCGCCCCCCGATCTATGGGCCCCGGTGAGCTGTATGGGCTTCTCCCCCCTAGGTGTATGCCCTGCCCCCCCGGTGCCGTATGTGCTGGCCCCCGGAGCTGTGTGTTTGGGCCCCGCAGAGCCGCGTGTGTGGGGCCCCCCAAAGCCGCGTTTGAGTCCCCCAGAGCCGCGTGTGTGGGCCCCCCAGAGCCAAGTGTGTGTCTCTGTATGTATGCAGCAGAGCTATGTGTGTCTGTATGTATGTAGCAAAGCTATGTGTGTATGTATGTATGTAGCAGAGCTGTATGTATGTATGTAGCAGAGCTATGTGTGCATGTATGTACAGTTAGGTCCAGAAATATTTGGACAGTGACACAATTTTCGCGAGTTGGGCTCTGCATGCCACCACATTGGATTTGAAATGAAATCTCTACAACAGAATTCAAGTGCAGATTGTAACGTTTAATTTGAAGGTTTGAAGAAAAATATCTGATAGAAATTGTAGGAATTGTACACATTTCTTTACAAACACTCCACATTTTAGGAGGTCAAAAGTAATTGGACAAATAAACCAAACCCAAACAAAATATTTTTATTTTCAATATTTTGTTGCGAATCCTTTGGAGGCAATCACTGCCTTAAGTCTGGAACCCATGGACATCACCAAACGCTGGGTTTCCTCCTTCTTAATGCTTTGCCAGGCCTTTACAGCCGCAGCCTTCAGGTCTTGCTTGTTTGTGGGTCTTTCCGTCTTAAGTCTGGATTTGAGCAAGGGAAATGCATGCTCAATTGGGTTAGATCTGGTGATTGACTTGGCCATTGCAGAATGTTCCACTTTTTTGCACTCATGAACTCCTGGGTAGCTTTGGCTGTATGCTTGGAGTCATTGTCCATCTGTACTATGAAGCGCCGTCCAATCAACTTTGCGGCATTTGGCTGAATCTGGGCTGAAAGTATATCCCGGTACACTTCAGAATTCATCCGGCTACTCTTGTCTGCTGTTATGTCATCAATAAACACAAGTGACCCAGTGCCATTGAAAGCCATGCATGCCCATGCCATCACGTTGCCTCCACCATGTTTTACAGAGGATGTGGTGTGCCTTGGATCATGTGTCGTTCCCTTTCTTCTCCAAACTTTTTTCTTCCCATCATTCTGGTACAGGTTGATCTTGGTCTCATCTGTCCATAGAATACTTTTCCAGAACTGAGCTGGCTTCATGAGGTGTTTTTCAGCAAATTTAACTCTGGCCTGTCTATTTTTGGAATTGATGAATGGTTTGCATCTAGATGTGAACCCTTTGTATTTACTTTCATGGAGTCTTCTCTTTACTGTTGACTTAGAGACAGATACACCTACTTCACTGAGAGTGTTCTGGACTTCAGTTGATGTTGTGAACGGGTTCTTCTTCACCAAAGAAAGTATGTGGCGATCATCCACCACTGTTGTCATCCGTGGACGCCCAGGCCTTTTTGAGTTCCCAAGCTCACCAGTCAATTCCTTTTTTCTCAGAATGTACCCGGCTGTTGATTTTGCTACTCCAAGCATGTCTGCTATCTCTCTGATGTATTTTTTCTTTTTTTTCAGCCTCAGGATGTTCTGCTTCACCTCAATTGAGAGTTCCTTAGACCGCATGTTGTCTGGTCACAGCAACAACTTCCAAATGCAAAACCACACACCTGTAATAAACCCCAGACCTTTTAACTACTTCATTGATTACAGGTTAATGAGGGAGACGCCTTCAGAGTTAATTGCAGTCCTTAGAGTCCCTTGTCCAATTACTTTTGGTCCCTTGAAAAAGAGGAAGCTATGCATTACAGAGCTATGATTCCTAAACCCTTTCTCCGATTTGGATGTGAAAACTCTCATATTGCAGCTGGGAGTGTGCACTTTCAGCCCATATTATATATATAATTGTATTTCTGAACATGTTTTTGTAAACAGCTAAAATAACAAAACTTGTGTCACTGTTCAAATATTGCTGGCCCTGACTGTATGTAGCAGAGCTAAGTGTGTATGTATGTAGCAGAGCTATGTATGAATGTATGTAACAGAACTATGTGTCTGTATGTATGTAGCAGAGCTATGTGTGTATGTATGTATGTATGTATGCAGCAGAGTATCTGGGTGTGTCTGTATGCAGCAGAGCTGTGTCTGTATGTATGTATCCAGCAGAGCTGTGTGTCTGTATGCATGTATGATGTGTATCCATGTATGTCAGTGTATATGACTGTATAGATGTGTCAGTTCTATATGTATTTTTGTGAGTTTGTCTTTAAATATGTATATGTATGTGTGCGTATGTGCATTTCTATGTGTGGATGGGGCCCACTGGGACTCTTCCGCCCGGGGCCCACAAAAACCTGGAGCCGGCCCTGTATACAGTGTTTACGGAAAGTATTCAGACCCCTTTTTATAATTTAAATTTTTCACTCTTTGCTTCATTGCAGCCATTTGGTAAATTAAAAAAGTTCATTTTTTTTCTCATTAATGTACACTCTGCATTCCCCATGTTGACAGAAAAAAAGAGAAATGTAGAGATTTTTGCAAATTTATTAAACAAGAAAAACTGAAATATCACATGTTGATAAGTATTCAGACCCTTTTGCTCAGACACTCATATTTAAAGGGCGCTTTACACGCTACAATATATCTTACGATGTGTTGGTGGGGTCACGTCGTAAGTGACGCACATCCGGCATCGTAAGTTACATTGTAGCATGTAACAGCTACGTGCGATTGCGATTGAACAGTAAAACGTTCATCGCATGCACGTCGTTCAATTCCTAAAAATTGAACGTCAGGTTGTTCATCGTACCCAGGGTAGCACACATCGCTCCATGTGACACCCCGGGAACGATGAACTGCAGCTTACCTGCGTCCTACGGCTCCTGCCTGCAATGCAGAAGGAAGGAGGTGGGCAAGATGTTTACGTCCCGCTCATCTCCGCCCCTCCGCTTCTATTGACCGGCTGCCGCGTGACGTCGATGTGACGCCGAAAGTCCCTCCCACTCCAGGAAGTGGATGTTCGCCGCCCTCATCGAGGTCGTATGGATGGGTAAGTATGTGTGACTGGGGGTTACTCGTTTGTGCGACACGTTCAACAAATTGAACATGCCGCACATACGATGGAGGCGGGTACGATCGCATACGATATCGTATGCTGGATCGTATGGTGTAAAGCAGGCTTAAGTCACATGCTGTCTATTTCCTTGTGATCCTCCTTGAGATGGTTCTACCCCTTCATTGGAGTCCAGCTGTGTTTAATTAAACAGGACATGTTTTGGAAAGGCGCACACATGCCTATATAAGACCTCACAGCTCACAGTGCATTATGAGGTCAGAGGAACTGCCCAAGGAGCTCAGAGACAGAATTGTGGCAAGGCACAGATCTGACCAAGGTTACAAAAAATGTCTGCAGTACTTAAGGTTCCTAAGAGCATAGTGGCCTCCATAATCCTTAAATGGAAGAAGTTTGGGACTACCAAAACTCCTCCTAGACCTGGTCATCCAGCCAAACTGAGCAATCGTGGGAGGAGAGCCTTGTTGAGAGAGGTAAAGAAGAACCCCAAGATAACTGTGGCTGAGCTTCAGAGATGCAGTATGGAGATGGGAGAAAGTTCCACAAAGTCAACTATCACTGTAGCCCTCCACCAGTCGGGCCTTTATGGCAGAGTGGCCCGATGGAAGCCTCTCCTCAGTGCAAGACATATGAAAGCCTGCATAGAGTTTGTAAAAAAACAAATGAAGGACTCCTAGACTATGAGAAATAAGATTCTCTGGTCTGAGGAGACAAAGATAGAACTTTTTGGTGATAATTCTAAGCAGTATGTACGCAGAAAACCAGGCACTGCTCATCACCTGGCCAATACAATCCCAACAGTGAAACATGGTGGTGGCAGCATCATGCTATGGGGGTGTTTACAGCTGCAGGGACAGGACTTCTGGTTGCAATTGAAGGAAAGATGAATGAGGCCAAGTACATAGATATCCTGGAAGAAAACCTCTTCCAGAGTGCTCTGGACCTCAGCCGTGGCTGACGGTTTACTTTCCAGCAAGACAATGACCCCAAGCACACAGCTAAAATAACAAAGGAGTGGCTTCAGAACTCTGTGACCATTCTTGACTGGCCCATCCAGAGCCCTGACCTAAACCCAATTGAAAATATATCCTTGAGACAGGGAAAGATAGAGAGAGACAAACGCGGCGCCAATCTGAGTGTAGTGAGTTGTTTTTTTATATATATACATATATATATATATATATATATATATATATATAAAATGGTGTTGAAATAGTGGAACTCTCACCTGATTCATAGGTTAGAAAGCCTGGACTAATCCAAGAAGAGTTGATCCACTTTCTAATAGGATTATGGTGCAGTTTGCTGCACTCACACTGGATACTATAGAGGAGCCCTCCAGCAGTTCCACTTAGTGAAAGAAGTTCCAAAGGCAATTACCAGTCTTGTGGCGCTCCTGCTACCAATGGTGGAACATATTGGATGATTTTTGGTCATATGACTAGACCAATATCCAAATAAGTAAGGAGATATTTTATTTGTACATTAAAATATGGTTAATTAAACAACACGTTTCGGCTCGGATGTTTTATCGATCAGCCTTCTTCAGATATAATTTTGAGAAAAAAGATATATACTATCTTTTTTTCTCAATACCATCTTAACGTCTCAATAAGTTGTCATGTGGCCTTAAGGCCCCGTCACACTAAGCAACATCGCTAGCAACATCGCTGGTAACGAACAACTTTTGTGACGTTGCTAGCGATGTTGCTGTGTGTGACATCCAGCAACAACCTGGCCCCTGCTGTGAGGTCGTTGGTTGTTGCTGAATGTCCTGGGCCATTTTTTAGTTGTTGCTGTCCCGCTGTGAAGCACAGATCGCTGTGTGTGACAGCGAGACAGCAACAACTAATGTGCAGTGAGCAGGGAGCCGGCTTCTGCTGAGGCTGGTAACTAATGTAAACATCGGGTAACCAAGAAGCCCTGTCCTTGGTTACCCGATATTTACCTTTGATACCAGCCTCCTCCGCTCTCACTGTCAGTGCCGGCTCCTGCTCTGTGCACATGTAGCTGCAGCACACATCAGGTAATTAACCCGATGTGTGCTGTAACTAGGAGAGCAAGGAGCCAGCACTAAGCAGTGTGCGCTGCTCCCTGCTCTGTGCACATTTAGCTGCAGCACACATCAGGCAATTAACCCGATGTGTGCTGTAACTAGGAGAGCAAGGAGCCAGCGCTAAGCATTGTGCGCTGCTCCCTGCTCTGTGCACATTTAGCTGCAGCACACATCGGGTTAATTAACCTGATGTGTGCTGTAACTAGGAGACTGGGGGCTGGTCACTGGTTGCTGGTGAGCTCACCAGCAACTCGTGTAGCCACGCTCCAGCGATCCCTGCCAGGTCAGGTTGCTGGTGGGATCGCTGGATCGTCGCAGTGTGACAGCTCACCAGCAACCTCCTAGCAACTTACCAGCGATCCCTATCGTTGTTGGGATCGCTGGTAAGTTGCTTAGTGTGACTGGACCTTTAGGCATCAATTATTGCTGTTCACAAATCTATATATATATATACTAGAAGGTGGCCCGATTCTACGCATCGGGTATTCTAGAATTTACGTATTGTGTAGTTCATGTATGATTTTTGTTTTATATATATATATATATATATATATATATATATATATATATATATAGATGTTGTTGTGTGTAGTTACCAAGTGTTTGTGTAGGGCGCTGTACATGTTCTGAGTGTCGCGGGGGGTGAGAGCGGTGTTGTATGTGTGTTGCGTGTGTTGCGTTGTTTGTGGAGCGCTGTGTGTCTGTAGCGTTGTGTGTGTGTGTGTGTTGTGCGGTTTGTGTGGGTGTGGTGTGTTTTGGGGGAGGTATGTTTTGAGCAATGTGTGTGTTGTGCAGTATGTGCGTATATTTGTGTGTGCAGCGTTGTCTGTGTGTGTGGGTGTCTGTGTAGGGCGTTGTTTGTGATTCCTAGTGTGTGTGTGTTGTGCAGTGCGCGTGTGTGTGTGTGTTGGGGGGAGGTGTGCACCTCCCATCGTGCTCCATCCCCCATGCTGCGCACCCCCCATCGTGCTGCGCACCCCCCATCGTGCTGCATCCCCCATGCTGCGCACTCCCAAACGTGCTCCATCCGCCATGCTGCGCACTCCCAAACGTGGTCCATCCGCCATGCTGCGCACTCCCAAACGTGCTCCATCCGCCATACTGCGCACTTCCCATCGTGCTGCATCCCCCATGCTGCGCACTCCCAAACGTGCTCCATCCGCCATGCTGCGCACTCCCCATCGTGCTCTATCCGCCATGCTGCACACTCCCAAACGTGCTCCATCCACCATGCTGCGCACCCCCTATCATGCTCCATCCGCCATGCTGCGCACTCCCAAACGTGCTCCACCCGCCATGCTGCGCACTCCCAAACGTGCTCCATCCGCCATGCTGCGCACTCCCAAACGTGCTCCATCCGCCATGCTGCGCACTCCCAAACGTGGTCCATCCGCCATGCTGCGCACTCCCAAACGTGCTCCATCCGCCATGCTGCGCACTCCCAAACGTGCTCCATCCGCCATACTGCGCACTCCCCATCGTGCACCATCCGGCATGCTGCGCACTCCCAAACGTGCTCCATCCGCCATGCTGCGCACTCCCAAACGTGCTCCATCCGCCATGCTGCGCACTCCCAAACGTGCTCCATCCGCCATGCTGCGCACTCCCAAACGTGCTCCATCCGCCATGCTGCGCACTCCCAAACGTGGTCCATCCGCCATGCTGCGCACTCCCAAACGTGCTCCATCCGCCATGCTGCGCACTCCCAAACGTGCTCCATCCGCCATACTGCGCACTCCCAAACGTGCTCCATCCGCCATACTGCGCACTCCCCATCGTGCACCATCCGGCATGCTGCGCACTCCCAAACGTGCTCCATCCGTCATGCTGCGCACTCCCAAACGTGCTCCATCCGTCATGCTGCGCACTCCCAAACGTGCTCCATCCGCCATGCTGCGCACTCCCAAACGTGCTCCATCCGCCATGCTGCGCACCCCCCATCATGCTCCATCCGCTTGGGAGTGCGCAGCATGCCGGATGGTGCACGATGGGGAGTGCGCAGTATGGCGGATGGAGCACGTTTGGGAGTGCGCAGTATGGCGGATGGAGCACGTTTGGGAGTGCGCAGCATGGCGGATGGAGCACGTTTGGGAGTGCGCAGCATGGCGGATGGACCACGTTTGGGAGTGCGCAGCATGGCGGATGGACCACGTTTGGGAGTGCGCAGCATGGGGGATGCAGCACGATGGGGAGTGCGCAGTATGGCGGATGGAGCACGTTTGCTCAGCCTCTCTCCTTCCAGCCTCCCTCAGCATCAGCCTCCCCCTCCCAGCCTTCCCCAAGATCAGCCTCTCTGCTCCCAGCCTCCTCCAGCACGCCGTGCTCCTCTGCCGACACTCACCCACACAACCGATCGCATCCACTCACCCACACAACCGATCGCATCCACTCACCCACACAACCGATCGCATCCACTCACACACACAACCGATCGCATCCACTCACACACACAACCGATCGCATCCACTCACACACACAACCGATCGCATCCACTCACACACACCCGATCGCATACACTCACACACACAGACACTGACGATATTGCACATACGCGCTGATACTCACAACATCCGGGGATATCACATGCTTCTGGCCATGTGATCCTCCGTCAGGTCCTGGAAGCTCACAGCACAATATCGCCGCCGAGAAGCAAGCGATATCCCAGGATGTTGTGAGTATTTGGATGCGATGTGATGTGTGTGTGTGAGTGTGATCTGATTTGTGTGTGTGTGTGTGCTGTTATGTTATGTATGTTCCGCAGCTGCAGGACCTTGATGTGTGGATGCGATGTGATGTGTGTGTGAGGTGTGTGTGAGAGTGAGTGTGAGCCGGTGTACACTGGTAACTATGATACACATCGGGTAACTAAGGGACCTTAGTTACCCGATGTGTATAATGGTTACCAGCTTTCACGGCCTCCGTTAAGATCCCAGCATCGCAAGGTTATGTCTGGCGCTGCCGGGATCCTGATGGAGCCGGTGTAGAAGCAAGCGATATCCCAGGATGTTGTGATGTGTGGATGTGATGTGTGAGGTGTGTGTGAGAGTGAGTGTGATCTGATGTGTGTGTACTCACCTGGGAATCGGAGCCCCGTGTCAGTTGGGCCAAAGCGAGCGTGCATTGCGTGAGGGGGGCGGGGCCTGCAGAGAGCCGGGGCGAGAGGCCAATCCGTGTGGGGGGGCGGGGCCATGGCGAGCCCAGCGGCCAATCAGCTTTGTGTCGCCGTAAGGACACAATTTCGGAGCATGACAGACAGACAGACAGATAGACAGACAGACAGACAGACAGACAGACAGAATAAGGCAATTATATATATAGATATATATATATATATTATAATATATATATATATATAATAGTCGAGTTATTATCTGCTGAAGTATGGCATCTGTAATACTCGCAGGTGTGAGCAGGGAGTAGATCCACTGGGCCAAAGCACACAGAAAATCAAGAGGGGCTTGACTATGGATTTTCACCAGATTTTCATCAGAACCTTTAATGGTGAGGGTGTTGTGCTGCAGGTAGAAACCAGTTAATACTCAGGAATACTGGCACTGCGACAGCTGGCCCCAGGGGTATGGACACGGACAGTCACTGATAAGGTAGGTGCAGTCGGGACGGCTGATGCAGCAAGCTCGGACGATATTGTACAATGCAGCAGCATCTGGTACAGCAGGTTCCCTTAATAGATTGGTTAAAAAAGTGATCCGTCTGGACAATCCGGTAACGGATCCATTAGTAGCCTTCCATCATATCCATTACAAATGGATAATTACAGGACATGTGAACCCAGCCTTAGCAATCTCGAACACAACACTAAACAGCAGCAGCACTTGTGGTCTTGAGAACTAGCAACATATAGACCACGTTGCCCACGCACCTCCCTTAAGGGGAAGGTGCCTTAAATAACTGATGCCTCTCAGCCTCTAGGCTGACAAGCACTTTCGGGTTAGGGTGTAGTGGACCTTTAACCCTAGAACGCATACCTGGGGCCTCGCAGGCCTGCTAGGTTATTTGTTTTCTATGGTAGATTGAATTGCTTGCGCGTTTTATGGTTAAGACACGATGGGTGTGTGTGCCCTAAGAGCTCTCCCAGAAGGTCTGCGTGGCATGCGCAGGCCCCTGGGGGCGGTGATAGGAATTAAGGACGGGACAACCACCGCTGAGCAGCCAGGAGGGAGAGTGTACCGACGTCATCATGGGGGAGGGCAGCAGGACAATGTGGGGATGCTGGTAAGGGAGTTACAACCTCCCCTATCTTCTTGAATGGCAGCCCTCAGGTCATTGAGGTTCTGCGGTACAGAGTTATGAGCCTCTACACGGCAACTCAGCAGAACCCATAGGTTTTCTATGGGATCAGGTCTGGAGAAAGTGCAGACCACTCCTTTTTAGGTGTCCCAGTCTCAGCAGCCGTTCCCTAATGATGAGCTGGAGCATTGTCATCCATGAAGATGAAATTATGCAGAGATATGACCAGATTAATAATGTTATTCCAGTAGTAGGGGCTTGTCACTGTACCATTCATACAGTGTAGGGCAGTTCTTTACTAACGAGACACCTGCCCACACTGTAACACCAACACCATCATTTCTGCTCAGCGTGAATTAACTTTCATCAGTGAACAGCACTGAAGTCCACTTGTCCCTCGTCCAGTGTAGACGAAGCTTGTGCCTGCTGGTGTGGTCAGGTACCCTTGCAGGTGGTCTAGCACGCAGACCGTGCTGATGTAAATGGTTTCTAATGATCTGATGTGACACGTGGTGCCTCTTACCTCCCTTAAATGTGCCTGTAGTTGTGTGGCATTCATCATTAGGTCCTGAAGGGCACTGTTCACAATGAAGCGGTTATCAGTGTGGGATGTGGTCAAAGGACGTCCACTTCTCTGCCTGTGACTCTTCCAGTCTCTCTGTATGGTATGAAAATGATGAGATGACTCTCAGGAACCTACAGATTTAATCCCAAGTCATACATTCACTTACTAATAGTGGAAAGAAGAGAGACACAAAGAAATCCAAAAATGTGGTCAGAGTACAAGAGGCCAAGATGCAATAATAAGTAAGGAGTAGTCACATGAGTGGGCGTCCATGTGTTAATTAGAAGGATGGTCAAGGGAAAAGCCAGGTTAGAATACACGTTTAGTTGGCACAGAGTATACAACTAAGAGAAGTTAAATAAGGAACATTGATCTTCTGCTAAACCTGCCCTACAATGGGTCAACTTTCCACACTAGCAGGTCAGGTGGCTTCTTTAACTGGCCAGAATTTCTGCTTGTATTACTTGCTGCAAAGTGCATGTGCCGCTCAGTGCGCCACCAGAGCTAGATGATCTGTGTTGGAACATGTCAAGATAGGTTTATGGTTCTTTGACTTTTATACATCTCATTAATGTGTCGACATGTGGATATTCTCTATGCAGTTACTGAACTAGCAGGGGTTGCAGAGTTATCAATAAGGAAATATGTAGCTCTGAATGTGCCCAGAGTATTTCATTCGGGGTCAGTACAAAATCAGTTAAGCAAGAATATAAAAACTTTGGATCCCCTGAAAGGTTAGGCAGCCTGGCTCTCATCTGAACACATTTCCTACAATGGAGTTAGAATAAAGAATGCAAGGGCCTTTATTGTGAATATTGCTATTGGTTCCATTATTGTTAGAAAACTAGGTGAACTCTACAAATTAATACACAAGAGTTACAGAGGCTGTTGCCAGAAAATCTTCTGCTTGGAAATCCTCATAGGGAATCTTAAGCGGGCTTTACACGCTGCAACATCGCTACCGATATATCGTCGGGGTCACGTCGGTAGTGACGCACATCCGGCGCCGGTAGCGACATCGCAGCGCGTGACGCAAATGAGCGACGATCAACAAGCGCAAATACGTGCGATATCGTAGCTCGTTGTCACGTCGCTCATTTAAATAATATCTTTGCAGCGACGGTACGATGTTGTTTGTCGCTCCAGCGGCATCACACATCGCTGTGTGTGACGCTGCTGGAACGACAAACATCTCCTTACCTGCCTCCACCGGAAAAGGAGGAAGGAAGGAGGTGGCCGAGAGTTTCCGGCCGCTCATCTCCTCCCCTCCTTTTCTATTGGGCGGCGGTTCAGTGACGCTGCTGTGACGCTGAACGAACCGCCCCCTTAGAATGGAGGCAGATCGCCGGTCACAGCGACGTCGCAGGGCAGGTAAGTAGTGTGACGGGGGAGTGCGATCTTGTGCGCGACGGACAGCGATATGCCCGTGTCGCACAAAAGAGGGGGCGGGTACGCACGATAGCGATAACGTCACCGATATCGCTCCCGTGTAAAGCCCGCTTTAGAGTTGTCAATAGATATTCCATTTTCTAATATCAAACAACTTTAAGAAACTCATTGCAACTATCACAATACATTAGATGTTTGTGATGTAAACTACAGAAGACTGTTGAAGAAATGGACGTCTGTGTTGGAACAGTGATTTACTAGTTTGACATATCCCAGATTTCAAACTTATTTAGATACTTAGAAGTAATCATGAGGATGCTGGACTCAAATGATTCAAGTGTTGAGGTGAAAATTGGCAGAAGAACTATCAACAATCTGAGATATGTGATTGATATAACCCTTCTGGCAAAAAGTGAAAGGACCTGAAAAAGCTGATCCTGAAGTTGAAAGAAGAAAGTGAGAAGATGGGACTTTACCTGAACATCAAAAAGACTAAAATCATTGTTACCACCAGTGAGGAAGTCCATAAAACGTCCAACAATAAAAAAATAGAAGTGGTCAACAGCTTAGTTTTCCTGAGATCCCTCATTAATCACAATGGCAGTTCGAAAGAAGAGATCAAGCATCGATTAGCATAAGGATGTGCATCCATGATGAGCGAATATGGAAGTGCACAGATGTCTCTGTCAACAACAAAGATTGATTACTGCAATTTTTTTCCCATTTTAAACATATTACTATGAAAGGTGAACACTCACGAAAGCAGAGGGAAGAAAAGATTCTGCCTTTTGAGCTGTGGTGCTGGAGAAGACTGCTACAAATCCCACTGACAGTTAGGCTCCCAACAAAGATGTTCTTGATCAGATAAATTCAGAAATGATCCTGGAATATTTCTGATTTGTGAAAATGGGATGTTACTCCAAATAGTCAGTGGTAAAAGGAAACAAGCGAGACCAAAGGCTTGTTGACTCGATACCATCAAGAATTAAACAGAAATGCACATCAATTAAAAAAAAAGCCATGGAAAAAAGGAAAGGATGGTGAGAACTGGTCTACAGAGTATCCAGGAACGGGACATAACTGAATGGATATAATTATAGCTACTTATTGGTTCACCACCAATGACTACGAGCTCCATCACCCTCAACTTTTCAAAATTATGAAGACAAGGTTACAAAAAAGTTATTCCTTATTTGTGATCAGATGGGAGACATCCAATACATTCATCCATTTCTGAGAAATCTGATTGACAACCAGTGGCGTAACTAGAGTTTGATGGGCCCTGGTGAAAAATTTGGACCGGGGCCCCCCCCTCCACGTACACCAACACTTAGGGTAAGGGAAAATGACACTGACACTCTGGGTACAGGATAATGATGCTGACACTTGGCTTTTACCCACAGCACCCAGATTTCCCATGATCTGAAAACCCTCGATCAGCACCCAGCTTTCCCATGTTCTGATATCCATCTTGTCCTCGGCACCCAGCTTTCCCATGCTCTGCTATACATCTTTCCCTCAGCACCCAGCTTTCCCATATCAGAGCATGGGAAAGCTGGGTGCTGAGAGATGTACAGCAGAGCATGGGAAAGCTGGGTGCCAAGGAAAAGAGCCTTTTTCCCTCAGCACAAAACATTCCCATCCCATGCTTGTATCTTTGTCCTCCCTCGTGTATAGTTCTCCAAATACTATAATGGCCCCCACATAGCGTTCCATATAGTATAAAGGGTCCCACATAGCCCTTCATATATTAGAATGCACCTCCATAGTCCTCCATGTATTATAATGCATTTCCCATAGTTCTCCATGTATTATAATTCACCCCATAGTCCTTCATATATTATAATGCACCCTCATAGTCCTCCATGTATAAAGTAGCCCTCACAGCCCTCCAATTATTATAATGAATTTCCCATAATTCTCCATGTATTATAATTCACCCCATAGTTCTCTATATATTATAATTCACCCCATAGTACTCCCTATATTATACTGCACCACATAGTCCTCCACATTTTATAATGCACCCATACTCCTACATGTATAATGCACAACTACAGTCCATGTATAAGGTGTCCTTCATGTTTACTATGCAGCCCCATAGAACTCATGTATAATGCAGCCCCATAGACCTCTATGTATCATGCAGCCAGCCCCCCCAGGGCCTCCATGTATCATGCAGCCAGCCCCCCCAGGGCCTCCATGTATCATGCAGCCAGCGCCCCCAGGGCCTCCATGTATCATGCAGCCAGCCCCCCCCCCCAGGATCTCCATGCATCATGCAGCCAGCCCCCCCAAGTGTCATGCAGCCAGTACCCCCCAGGGCCTCCAATGTTTGATACAGCCAGACCCCCATGGCCTCCATGTGTCATACAGCCAGCCCCCCTAAGTGTCATGCAGCCAGCCCCCCCAGGACCTGCATGTGTCATGCAGCCATCCCCCCCAGGGCCTCCATGTGTCATGCAGCCAGCCCCCCCCCAGGTGTCATGCAGCCAGCCCCCCCAATAACCTCCATGTGTCATGCAGCAAGCCCCCAGGGCATCCATGTTTCATGCAGCCAGCCCCCCCAAGTGTCATGCAGCCAGCCCCCCAGAGCCTCTATGTGTCATGCAGCCAACCCCCCCCAGAGCCTCCAAGTGTCATGCAGCCAGGCCCCCCAAGGCCTCAATGTGTCATGCAGACAGGCCCCCCCAAGGCCTCCATATGTCATGCAGCCCTCCCTCCCCAAGGCCTCCATGTGTCCTGCAGCTAGCTTCCCCCTGTACTCACTGATTGATAAAAAAATAAAACAACAAGTACTCACCTGTCTTCTCCTTCCACCGCTGCTCTGTCCTTACCTCTAGTTTCACTGCTGCTCGTCCTCCCCTCTCCTCGTTCCCCCGGGGCTCCGGTTGGCGTCCTCCCATCCTGCGCTGTGTGCTCTCACCACACACAGCAGTCGCACAGGAGTGACGTCACCGCGCAGGCACGGGGGCAGAATGGTGATGCATAGAGCGGTGCCGGCCGCTCCATGCAATATCATAGTGTTCGATGACGAGGGCCCGGTGCCGCCGCTGACACCAAGCAGGAGGGCCCGGTGTCACCGGCGGTGACCGGGTCATATAGCAGTCGCGTGGTCTGCGGTAGAATAGCGCAGCTCCTCTCACAGAACGGAGCTGGCTGCTGATCTGCCTGCCGGCTGAGGGCCCCTAACCTCCCGGGCCCGGTTGCAATGGCGACCGTTGCGACCGCGGTAGTTACGCCCCTGTTGACAACTAATATGGCCGACATTACCTCTCCTGCAATGGCTGTTGTCTAACTTTCTTAAGACTCTTGTTTAGTTTTGCAGCACTTCATCACCTTATACCGTGTAACTAAGCATGACCTGCCAGCCTTTGCTCCAAAATGGGTTTCTGCCCAGTTGTGCCAGGAGTCTATGGCTGTCTAGGATCTAGGCTGAATTGCAGCTCAGAATTTTAAAAAGACTAAAGAATATCCAATCCAACTTGCATTACAGGCTGTAATAACAGGTTACCCTCCCATACCTGCTTACCATACTTTGGTATATGAACAGGCAATACATATTGCTGATGTTCCGTATCTGCAACACTAGTGATCGAAGCTGAGATGACACACTGGAACCTACTTCATCTCCCTGACATTTTCCCACGTTCAATGGATGCGGGACATGCAAGCCGAGCCTTTTACAATGTACAGATTATAATGAAAAACAAATTATTTCCCCGGATCTTCCAAGCCAAAGCCTTTGGGACATAAAAGAACAACATTCATTCTTGGCTCTGCACTTAAGAAAGTCATTGGCACTCCTTAAAACTGCAAGATAACTTCTACCCCTGGAGCAGGACAAACAATAGAGTTTTCATTCATGCTGAAGATGTAACCGCCAGTCATGGAATCCTTTGCCGTATATGGTGCCTGGGAATTTTGCCCAATATGAGGCTTCGACACATTGAATTTTCAAACATTGATAAGTCTGTACATTGAATACTCACGGGTGCACTCCAAGCTAGACCTTCCATAGGCAAACTGTGTAATTCAGTGCTGACCCAGGTATTTGTGAATGCTGTGACCATGAGAAAAATGCTAAACCAATTACTATGCCCACCACCAGACATTCAGTCATTGGGGGCACACTCATAGTAACAATCGGTTCTGCTGGTAACTCAATCCAACCATAAATTCCAGTCAGATCTATAGAGCCTGACAATGATTCATACATGAATCTACATATATGACGACACATACGGTAAGTTAGTAGTATACTTGTATAGTCTTGCATTGTTATCTAAAAAAATTGTCATCCTAGGCCCTAGAACCAAGCAATACAATTTTGCCCATTGAATATATACATACATAAAAAGTCCCAGTCAGTAGATTTGCAGAGTATATAGCCAGAGCAGGTTTCACCCTACAAGTTAGCAAACTCTCTTTGAGGCATAATTATGGTTCACATAAAGCACTTGCATTCATAATAAGAACAAATTTCCATGAGCGAATGAGAGCACCGGTATTCTACTTGTGGGGAACTGGCATAAGAACTTTAGTAAATCATAATCGGTTAGGATCAGTAAAATTGTGTATATATAAAAGGCTCCTCTAAAACTGGCCTAATACTGGCCTAATACTAGGACGACACTAAAGGGGGCTTTACACACAGCGACATCGCTAGCGATGTCGCTCGTGAAAGCACCTGCCCACGTCGTTTGTGCGTCACGGGCAAGTCGCTGCCCGTGGCGCACAATATCGCTAGTCCCTGTCACACGGACTTACCTGCCTAGCGAGGTCGCTGTGGCCGGCGAACTGCCTCTTTTCTAAGGGTAGCGGTTCATGCGGTGTTACAGCGACGTCACACGGCAGGCGTCCAATTGAAGCGGAGGGGCGGAGAGCAGCCGCAGGAAAGTGACACCCACCTCGTTGCTGGAGGACACAGGTACAGTGTTGTTCATCGTTACTGGGGTGTCATACGTAGCGATGTGTGCTGCCTCAGGAACGACGAACAACCTGCGTCCAGCACCATCAACGATATTTGGGATTTGAACGACGTGTCAACGATCAATAATTAGCTGAGTATTTGTGATCGTTAGCGGTCGTTCGTAGGTGTCACACGCAACGACGTCGCTAACGAGGCCGGATGTGCGTCACGAATTCCGTGACCCCAACGACATCTCGTTAGCAATGTCGCTGCATGTAACGGGGCCTTAAGGCTTTTTGTAGCTGGATTTTTTTTTAAGGAAATACAGTTAAACTGAGCAGTTTATTCTAGTTTTTGGTGAAGTGTATGCAGGAGAGCAGACAGCAGCTGCAGAACTACAAGGCTCAGGATCCTCCATCCAATAGTGTATGCAGGAGAGCAGACAGCAGCTGCAGAACTACAAGGCTCAGGATCCTCCATCCAATAGTGTATGCAGGAGAGCAGACAGCAGCTGTCGAACTACAAGGCTCAGCATCCTCCTTCCAGGACTGTATGCAGGATTTCTTTGCCCCCCCCAAACAAAAATGACGTGGGCTTCGCCATATTTTTGTATGCTAGCCGGGTACAGCAGGCAGGTACGGGCTGCCCCCAACCCCCAGCTGCCTATTTGTACCCGGCTGGGAACCAAAAATATAGAGAAGCCCTTTTTTTTAATTATTTCATGAATTTCATGAAATAATTAAAAAAAAAAAAAATGACGTGAGCTTCGCCTAATTTTTGTGTCCAGCCGGGTACAACTAGGCAGCTGGGGATTGGAATCCACAGTGCAGGGTGCCCATGCTTTCTGGGCACCCCCGCTGCGAATTGCAGTCCGCAGCCACCCCAGATAATGGCGCTTTCATAGAAGCGCCATTTCTGGCGCTGTATCCAACTCTTCCAGCTGCCCTGATGCCGGGTGGCTCACTGGGTAATAATGGGGTTAGGGCTAGCTGTATATTATCAGCTGGCCCTAAGCCCGAAATTCATGCTGTCACGCCAATATTAGACATGGCCACCATGAATTTCTAGTAAAGATAAAAAAACCACAACACACAGAAAAATATTTTTATTAGAAATAAAACACAACACAATTAGTGACTCCATCTTTATTGAAATAAAGAACCCCCCCCTCCGCAGTAATCCTGGGTCAAGGGTCCCGCGCTGTCCAATCCGGATCCAATATCATCTGATCGGTTTGCTGGAAGGCAAAGCGATCAGATGATGTGTCAGGATCAAGTGCCTGAATCACATCACACATCAGCTGATTGTATAAAAGCCGTTTATACAATCAGCAGATGCATCGGTGCAAAAGAAAAGAAAAAAAAAAAATACTCACTTATGTGCTGATTACCGGCAGCTCCTGCAGCGGACTCTGATCCTGTCCGATCGCTGCAGCAGCTGCCGGTAATCAGGGATGAAGTCTCCTGACAGCATCCGCTGATAGATGAAGCCGGCCGGGCGCCAGCGTCAGCCCGAGACTTACGATCAGCTGATGCGTCAGGTGACTGCATCAGGTGATCCATCGCCAGGTCCTTCATCCTGCAGGCATACGCACCCGGGGAGACTGCACACACCCTGAGCGGCGGGACCGGGAGGAGATGGGAGCGGGCATGGCACCGGGAGTCTGCAGACAGGTGAGTATAACTTTTTTTTTTTTTTTACTGTTCACTTTGGATTTTGCAGCCGCTTCCACCTCCCGCCCAGACATGGTGCCGCACAGCAGCAGGCATGCACAGGATGGGAGGTGGAAGCGGCGGTGACGGTACCGAGAGGATTCACGCTTCTGTGTTTACTGACAGAAAGAATCCTCTTCCTGTACACGTCACTTTACTACCCACCTCCTGTGTTTATAGCTGCTTTTTTGGTCTTAGAAACGCATTAAAACGCACCAAAACGCACCTATTTGCGTTTCTCATTACGTCTTTCAACATCCCATTGCACTCAATGGATGAAAAGCGCAGTGAAAAACGCGGGAATTATTGACATGCTGCGTTTTTGTGGCACCACAAAAATGCAGCTGAAAAAAAACGCTGTGTGCAGACAGCAAAAATGAAAACCCACAGACTTTGCTGGGGAAGCAAAGTCATGCAGTTTTCTGAGCAAAAACGCACCCGAAAACTGCGCAAAAACGCCGCGAAAAACGCACTGTGTGAACTTACCCTTATACAGGATGTCTGAAAATGGTATAAATGAAAGCCTACATGTAGGCAGCACAGCGTGGAAAAGAGAGAAATATCATAGAAACAGCTAGATAACTAAATTATCCCAAGCCTTGTTTTATCTCCCCGCTCCATGCATCCTCTGTCTTCCTGTTGGTGTTTTCTAGATCCGGAGGAAGAGGCGATATTGTTTTTTCAGTAATGATGGCAGATGTATCCTCACGTGCCTGGTTGACTCTTCCACAAAGAGAACTGTTATTAAACTTTTAATACCCCGAAACAGCTGTCTGTGGAGGGATACCTGGCCTTGGTATTTCCCTTGTCATATCTTTAAACTTGTCAAAAAGTTGCATAGTGACTAAACGGGCCACTTAATATGGTGGTTATGGTGGTCTCCTAAAAATAGTCACCCCTTGGCTGGGCCCTTCCCGGAGGGATATCTGGCTGGTTTCTGTGTTGAGACTCCTAACAGAGGCTCCACTGACCTTTTTGATTTGCATATTTCCCAAGGGGCAATGTACCTAGGATTTCACTGTCTTGAGCGTCCTCGCTGGATGCCGGGCAGTGTTTTCTCTGGCTGGTCTCCCCGAGATCAGTGATTGTTTTGTTCTGTTGGTCTACTAGGCATTGCTCCCACCCGGCCAGAATCCTATTCCACAATGATGAGGGGCAATACCCCGAAACAGCTGTCTGAGGATGGATACCTGGCCTTGCTATTTCCCTTGTCCTATCTTTAAACTTGTCAAAAAGTTGGATATTGACTAAAAGGGCCACTTAATATGGTGGTTATGGTGGTCTCCTAAATAGAGTCACCCCTTGGCTGGGCCCTTCCCGGAGGGATATCTGGCTGGTTTCTGTGTTGAGACTTCTAACAGAGGCTCCACTGACCTTTTTGATTTGCATATTTCCCAGGGGGCAATGTACCTAGGATTTCACTGTCTTGAGCGCCCTCGCTGGCTGCCGGCAGTGTTTTCTCTGGCTGGTCTCCCCGAGATCAGTGATTGTTTTGTTCTGTTGGTCTACTAGGCATTGCTCCCATCCGGCCAGAATCCTACTCCACACTGATGAGGGGCAATACCCCGAAACAGCTGTCTGTGGATGGATACCTGGCCTTGGTATTTCCCTTGTCATATCTTTAAACTTGTCAAAAAGTTGGATAGTGACTAAAAGAGCCACTTAATATGGTGGTTATGGTGGTCTCCTAAAAAGAGTCACCCCTTGGCTGGGCCCTTCCCGGAGGGATATCTGGCTGGTTTCTGTGTTGAGACGCCTAACAGAGGCTCCACGGACCTTTTTGATTTGCATTAAACTTTTACTACGAGAGGCTGCTGACAGACACTATGAAAAGAGATCTTAATAGCAAGTATGTCCTGTCTGTGCCTCATAGTAACAAACCGTATCGCTGACTGAGCTGGAGAATGTGGAGAAGATGTAGTGGCTTCAATGGTAAGAATAGCAATTTGGCAACAACACTTTGGGGCTATGTGAAATCAAAATGATAATAAGTGGATGAATCAACTAGTTATGGAGGAGCAGGTAACAGTCACACATTGGATCTGGAGCCTAAAGATAAATTTTCACATCCTACCACGAACTCAGAAGCCTCATATGAGTGGCCAGTCCGTGCATTGCTGTCCATGACACATGAATATGAGAATCCAAACCTACAGCATACTTGTCAACTTTCAGGAACAGACATTTAAGAGGTTTCTGAACGTAATAAACAATTTCACATGACCATGCCAAGTCATGTCCATTCCACACCCTAATTCCCACCCCTACTACTGTATGCATGCGGACACCAAGGCTGTCTCTCATGTTGGAGCATTCCAAACAAACCCTCCACAAGAGCTAATTGCCAGGGAGTTTTGCCAATAACCAGAAGATATGGCAGCTCTTTCATGAGTCCAGGAGGTCTCCCAATTTCCCCTGAACCTCCTAGATATTTTCACAGAATTGGCAATAGCATATATGACACAAATGTCCTCTATTATAAATACACGGAATGTGAGTGCCCTATTTAAGATTTTTCATGAAAGAATTAATTCATGCTTCTGCTTGAGATGCATGGGGACACTATCCACAAGACCCAAGAGTATCGCTGTTGTGACAGATTTGGTAGGAACGAAGGCCTGGACTAGAGAGACTGCTTCAGCTTTATTCCCTGCATATCATGTCACATATAGGGCAGTAATTACGTAATAAACTTTACAATGAATTACACGACATAGTCAGTAGGAAACCAGACCCCACTAATTCCTGTGCAGCGGCTATTTGTGTCTATAAATAACCAGTAGTAAAAATAAACCTACAAATTGAGTGATAAATTCAATTGCTATATACAATAAAATCTGATACTTCCCGTCCATTGAGTGTGTGCTCAAAATTTACATAGAAATGGTAAAATTTACTGACACATAATCCTCAACAAGGAGGTTACTATAGAGATCACGCTCCAAATAGATTCTTACAACTGACCTAACACTTATGGTTTAAAGTGAATGTGTAAGACTGTGCGTTTTCGCGGCGTTTTTGCGTGTTTTTCGGGTGCGTTTTTGGGCTCAAAACTGCATGACTTTGCTTCCCCAGTAAAGTCTATGAGTTTTCATTTTTGCTGTCCACACACAACTTTTTTTTTTAAGGCGCGTTTTTGAGCTTAAAAGAAAAAAAGGACATGTCAATTCTTTCCTGCGTTTTTCTGCGTTCCCCCCCATGCAATGCATTTTAAAAACGCAGAAAAACGCAAAGATCAAAAACGCAGCAAAATGCAGCCAAAAACGAACCAAAACGTGGTTAAACCACATGCGTTTTTACCGGTGCAGTTTTTGCGTGTTTTTGTCGCGGGTGCGTTTTTGTCCGTTTTTAGCGGCCAAAAACACACAAAAACACAGCGTAAAAAAACCGCAGCGTGCGCACATAGCCTTAAGGGGAATGTACCTGATCTCTAGACAGCAGGAAGAACTATTGAAATTGATACATATTTTGGGAGTGGAGGAGTTTCAGTAAACCTTGAAGTTTATGCATTACAATTCCTGGTGTTTGAGTCTAATGGGTGGTTGTATACAGTGATTGACAGTCTTCCCTGTATAACTACACATGTATAAACTGAAAAATAAGGAGCGCTGATAGTGTAACACCAACAGATAAGTGAGGTAGATCAGGAAAAATACACTCACCTGAAAAGGTTGTGATAGTCACAACCACTGATAGAGCATAGGATGATGGCGTCTGCTGCAGCCCCACGTGGATGTGCATACAAATCAGAGTGAAGAGGGGGTTAATGCCGCGCATCAGCTAAAATGAAGATGTAGCACGTTGATGTTATAAACGTATTCTTTTATTCCATCGGTCTACGCATAGATATTATGTTGATGCACTGGTCCTGAAGAAGAGGTATATCCTCGAAACGCGTAGACCGATGGAATAAAAGAATACGTTTATAACATCAACGTGCTACATCTTCATTTTGGCTGATGCGCGGCATTAACCCCCTCTTCACTCTGATTTGTAACTACACATGTAGTGATAATTGTCAATCACTGATTCATAACTGACATGAAGAAATCGGCGGTTTCACGGGCACTGTCACAAGAAGCATGGGCAATGCATAAGAACAATCATTATTTATTAAATAAAAACGCATTTCTGGTCTTTTCCCTTTCATTACGTGAAGGAGTTGTCACACGGACGCGTTTCCCCCTTCATCAGGGAAGGTTCAGTGGACTAATAGTAGGTCTAGCAAGCACTAAGGCCATCTTGCAACATATATTCTTGCATCCAATACCGTGGTATCAGTGTCCCAATACATAGTCCTCAAATCAAAGCTGCATGACTGCAGCACAATGACGGGATACCTCACTGATAGAGGTATGCACCCTCCACGTATAGGTTGCTTGGAGAGTGAAGCGCTTGCTGTACCTACTATTAATCCACTGAACCTCCCCTGATGAACCCCAAAAAAAAGGGGAAAATGAGTTAGGATTCTTCTTTGGACGATAACAGCAGATAGGTTACCCCTTGCTAGGATCTAGTATTTATATAGAGGCCTATAGCATATTGTTGGTTATAGCATTTTGTTGATCATGCTTAGTTTCCTTCCTCACTCAACATTTGTTTATTTAATCTCCAGTCGTCTGTGGGTGACTTTTGGAGTGAAGCTGACAATTGTTTATTATTTGATGGAAACTATCCTGAATACAGTGTGTCCACCCATATCCTGTCCACCGCCATTAACTTGAGAACGGCGGCAGCTATAGGCATAGAAGTGGTGTCTAGGTATAGTAAAGTAGCCATGCGCTACACAATGAAAGCACCTATAGCGCCACTTGGTGGAAAACAACGGAGTTAGGATTTTTATCTCGAAAATGGAACGAGATAGAGAAAAAAAGTGAATAACAAAGTTGTAGGGCATAGTTTGACACTTCATTCATTTCTTGGTGATGGGTGCCTACTCAGGCAAGAACAGCTCTACAGGGATAGAAGAGGGGCAGCTGTAGTGGAGCAGGGGGCACCCAAAAAAGTATGGTGCACCTCCGTTGGTAGGTAGGAGAAAGGGAGGGAATAACTAATCCCGACTAGCCCATCCCTAGCTACTACTGAACAATACCATTGCTATTTAGCTTGTCGGTCGGTATTAGAATTATACCCCACTATTTATTCATCAATTGATTTGCCTTTTGCACTCACTTCACATGACTTTTGTCTGAAAATAGTGGTTATCATATTATTGAGCTTTTAATATATACCTTTTTAAAATTACTATTATTATTATTATTATTATTAATAATAATAATATATCTTTTAGGAACTTTTTCTTTTGGTCTATGGCTTATTTCCCTCCTTTTTCTATTTTATTCTGGTCAATTGAAGGTTCACCACTGCTCCATGTTTTTGCCATTTGTGGATAATGGATTTCACTGTGGTTCGCTGGAGACTCAAAGCTTTAGAAATTACTTTACAACCTTTTCCAGACTGATAGATCTCAATTTGTTTCTCAGGTGTTCCCAAATTTCTTCACATCCTGACATGATGTCTAGCTTTTTAGGAACTTTTGGTTTACTTCACTTTGTCAGGCAGGTCCTATTTAAGTGATTTCTTGATTGAGAACAGGCGTGGGTGCGGCTAGGGACATTGAGCTCAGCTTCTCAAAGATATGCTAAACCAAAGTTAATTTATGTATAGGGGAAGAATTCACTTTTTCAAAAATTGCAATGTTCAAATCCCTTTATTCTTTAAGTGAAACAGTAGCCATCTACAATGTGTGAGGTCTGTCTCTGCCTCAAGACAGAGACAGACCTCAATTGCCTCATCTGCAATTTTTGTGACATATGGATCTTGATGGACTGCAACCTCTCCAACGATAATCATACAAGCCCTTTATTGTCCATGAATTTCATATCTGATTGGATAAATTTTGTGGGCAAAAGATAAGTCCGGTTGTATACTTGACCATCTTTATACTGTGTGTCGTTTTGTCCTTATCTGTGTTATAGTGCTTTATCTAAATTGTATCAATTTGTTTATTTCATCATTTCCCTACCTTGCTACTGGTATCCAGGGCCAAGGTGTACAGGATGCTTCAATAATATCCTGAGATGAGACAAAATGATATCAGTATCAGTTATATTATTTACTAATTGGTCTGACTATCACTTCTGTGTGTTTTATATTTCAAATAAATATCTTTTGTATGGTAAAAATTAGCTGTTTATATAATTCTAATACCCAGGCATTTTCTCCTGTATCGGCCATTGTGCTAAACGGAGCATCCTTATAAAGCCATCCATTTGAAAACCGTACTCTTTGACAACTTTTTATCAGCCTCCTGAGGAACCCTTTACATGGGGGAACCGCATCGAAGCATAGAGGCATTACATATGATGTAAAAACGTCAGGAGAGATTGTGACGGGGGTGTACAACAGAGCAAAGGATGGACGAGGCCGAGGGACGATCCAACAGGTTTATTAACAGGAATGCAAGAACAGCACACGATAAGTCCACGTAAAACAGATTCGGGGCCCTTCCCGACAATCCTCGGACCGGATTACAAAGCAATCGTCCTTACAGTAGTCCAAAGAGTTCCACACAATCCCACGGGCCGCCACACAGGCCTAGCTCCGTCCGTGTCCACAGCCACACAGGCTGGAGCTCCTGCTCCCTTCAAGTTTCAGCTCACTCTGCCTGAATCTCCCAGGTAAGCAGAGTTTACACTAGTTGGACTCTAGGCCCACCTCCCCCTACTCCCAGGGATGGAAGTGCCTCAAGAGGATATAACCTTGCATTTTAGGGGGGTGATTACCTACAACAATAGAAATGTACACAGAAGTAGTTCAAATAAGACAATGAACCCAGCTTGAAATAGGAATCTGTACAGCATATACAGTGAGAGGGTAAATTACATCTTCACAATCCCTCCCCCTCCCAACTTGTGTACGTACTAGGGACCTCTACAGGTCACTGGTTAAGTACACACAGGCAGAGCGTTACTTACATGTGGCTTCATGCAGCCACGAATTGGCATCGTAGCTCTCCCACATCATTGCCCAGGAGAACAGCTGCAGGCAGACCACCCATCACCCCAACCACACATCGCCTGACCCCAAAACCAAAGCTCAGATCCACAGTGGCTGTGGGAATAGTCCTCCATTGTCCACCAGCCAGTTCAATGACAATCCCAGGTCCTCTATGGATTGCCTCAGGCCGAACCACTCGGGGATCAGCCAGTGTGAGGAAAGCACCCGAGTCACAAAATCCAACAAGTCTCTGTCCATCCAGCACAACCTCCTGCAAGTGCTTACCTCGATGAGCAGAAGTCGTCATAACTGCAGGTCGCACCCCGTAAACTCCTGGTGGTGCAACATGGGCTGAGTCACTAGGCCAGTCCTCACATAGCGGTGCCACATCTTCCTCCATGGCGCTGGGCTGTAAATAATTAACAATCCGATTGGGCGCAGGATCAGTCCTCATTTGAACAGCTGGGCAGGAGACTTGCCGATGCCCTGGCTGTCCACATTGATAGCATCTGAGCTGGGTCTCCCTCCATCCAAGGCGTCCTCTTGGGTAAGGGGTAGGGGAACTTGGAGGCCGGCTCCCACCTGAAGGTGCTGTAGGGGTTTGAGGATGATTCCTCCATGGCCTGGCTGGGCATGAGGCCTGCAAATGCCCGGGATGCCTACAAACATAACACCTGCGCTCTGTTACTTCCTCTCCCCGGCGTATTCCAGAAAGTGCAGTAGAAGCAACTGGAGGCACATTAACACAGGTATCAACATGTGGTGGCTTAGAGGAACGGGGAACAATGGGGACAGAACAACTGGGGGCATCCGGTGTTGTGGAGCTGTTAGGCGTCTCTCCATCCTCCAACAGAACCCTCCACTGAGGCTTGATGGTGAGCACCTCATCAGCTAGAGCAGCAGCTTCCTCCACTGTCGCTGGTTTTCTCTCACGCACCCATTCCCGGATCTCAGCGGGGCACTTGAAGTAAAACTGCTCTTTTAGGAGGACCTGGAGGACGGTCTCCAAGGTTAAGGCCTCCTCTGCCTCCAACCAACGATGCTCCACCCTCTAAGAGCCCAACCAGATGCCGGACGCGCTCCCTTTCTGGGACTTCCATTAATCGACACTGATGCTCAAAGTCCTGGAAGAAGCCCTCAATGTCACCAGCAGCCTCATTAAACTGCTTGAAGTCTTTGCGGGACACTCTGGGAAGTTCCCTCATGATGGGTGCTGGGGTTACAGTCTGTCTGGAACCTCTCGCGGCTTCCACAGCGAGCTGCTTATCCAGCAATGCCATCTCCTCCATCCTGCGCTCCTTCTCTTCAGCTCCACGCATGGCCTCCCTCTTATCTTCTATGGTGGCCTCATCTCCAAGCAGTGCCATCTTTTCCTTGTACCACACAACCCATTGACTTTTTTGGGTATTCACCTCCGGCTCCCGTCTTTGCTCCCCTTGCTGTGGAAATTGTTCCTCGGTGCCATCTTGCAGGCAAGCGTGTTCCAATGCCTCAATTAGTTGCTCCTTAGAGAGTCCTTTGTAGCCGACACCTAATTCACGGGCCTTTGTTTGTAGACTCGCCACAGTCCAGTTCCTGTATCCTGAGGTTCTGGTTTCAGACGTCGATTGGCTGTTGTCCTCCATTTCTTCTGCTCTGATCCCACCGCTGCCACCAGTTTGTGACGGGGGTGTACAACAGAGCAAAGGATGGACGAGGCCGAGGGACGATCCAACAGGTTTATTAACAGGAATGCAAGAACAGCACACGATAAGTCCACGTAAAACAGATTCGGGGCCCTTCCCGACAATCCTCGGACCGGATTACAAAGCAATCGTCCATACAGTAGTCCAAAGAGTTCCACACAATCCCACGGGCCGCCACACAGGCCTAGCTCCGTCCGTGTCCACAGCCACACAGGCTGGAGCTCCTGCTCCCTTCAAGTTTCAGCTCACTCTGCCTGAATCTCCCAGGTAAGCAGAGTTTACACTAGTTGGACTCTAGGCCCACCTCCCCCTACTCCCAGGGATGGAAGTGCCTCAAGAGGATATAACCTTGCATTTTAGGGGGGTGATTACCTACAATAATAGAAATGTACACAGAAGTAGTTCAAATAAGACAATGAACCCAGCTTGAAATAGGAATCTGTACAGCATATACAGTGAGAGGGTAAATTACATCTTCACAGAGATAAGTATATCTCCTGGACCCTTCACCTATCCACCTGCCATTTTTTTTATTTATCATTGTGTCACATGGTTATACACCTCACCTTTTTCTGGCAGGGTCTTTAGGGATATGCAGGGAAAGCCGACAGTGAGTGGGGCACCATTACGACAAAATCAGGGTGCCGACCCCCGCTGGTAGGTAGTGCAGAGGAGGAAGGATTGGTATAGGGTGTATCTGTGTCGCCCAGGCCTATGGGGTACTCAGTCCCGGGCGGTGTATTGCTGGGGAGATGTCACTTGGTGCCCGTTGCCCGGTTCCGTGTCATGGGGACACCTTTTAAAAGGGTTATATTTACAGGGAAGATTAAATGAAAGTTTATCTCATGACGCCACTTGCGGGTTGCAGCTATGTGGATGGAGACGCTGCTGCACAGTTCTCACTAGTGGGGCTGGCGTTGGTGGCAGCCTGGATGCTAGGCCCTCTGCAAGCAGGGCCAGTCCCCAGAGGATAGGTGATGTAGATGGGTGCAGAAAGAAAGTAGGCCACACAGGAGTTTGCAGTGTAACTGGTTCCTTTACTCACAGTCAGATGGAAACTGGTCTTGACCGCTGGTCCCCTTAGTCCCAGTGCCGGTTTAGTGACCTGGTGGCTTCTTTCCCCTGCACCTGTCTTTGGTTTGTGGGTCACCGTGGCTAGGAACGTCTGGGGTCCCCTCCTGGTAGTCTCTCAACGGTAGTCCGTATGTCGGTAGTGTGAACCCTGTGGGGTCGGAGTCTCTGGTTCTATTCCCCGGTTCTCCTGTTGCTATTGAGTCCCGAACTTCAAGGTCAGTGAGGTCATTGATGGTCTCCTCACTGTGCAGATTTTATCAGGTCTGCCTGGAGCGTTTGCCTGACCTAGGATTCTGTGCCCCATCGGTGCTATGGTTCCGGGAGCACTCTACCGTACTCCACCGGCAACCACACGCCTGGGCCCTCAGATCACCGTCACACTCCTGTCAGTGTTTCTACTCGCTCTCTGTCCGTCCGTCACTGACGACTCCCTACTCAACTCTCTGACTGTCCACTGTCTGCCCCTCCCACCTGGTCGTCTAGTGGACTCGATCGGCTCCACCTCTAAGTGGCCATCCATTAGGTCCAACCCTAGTCTGGCACCAGTCTATGGGGAATTTGGGGGTAAAACAGGGATTAACTAGAATGTTTTTGTTGTTACCGGTACTGGTCTTCTGGGTCCCTGGGGGTAGGCCCTGCATCCTGGTGGGAATGCAGTACCTTGTAGCTCCCTGATGGCTTCAGGGGCGCTACATATCTCCTTTTCTGTGCACATTAGGTTCACACACGGTGTTGATTTTATTATTATCCTAATAAAGTATTGTGTTTTTAAAGGTAGATTTATGTATGTTATGTTCCACTACCTGATTACTATTTCATTATTTTCCTCAATTTCAATTTCTTTTTCCCTTAACAATAAAGACCTTCATGTACAAACTACTTTTTGTGTTTACTTGTGTTATCTTTGTCTAATATTTAAATTTGTTTAGCGATCTGAAACATTTAAGTGTGACAAACATGCAACAGAATAAGAAATCAGCAAGGGGGCAAGAAGCAGTATAAGAGTATGTGCACACGCTGCGGTTTTTTGACGCTGCGTTTTTGGCTGCTAAAAACGCACAAAAACGCACCCGCGACAAAAAACGCAGTAAAAAACGCATGCGTATTTGCCACGATTTGGTGCGTTTTTGGCTGCGTTTTGCTGCGTTTTTGATCGCTGAGTTTTTCTAATGCATTGCATGGGGGGAAAACGCAGAAAAACGCAGGAAAGAATTGACATGTCCATTTTTTTTTTTTTAAGCTCAAAAACGCAGCTTAAAAAAAAACTTGTGTGCGGACAGCAAAAATGAAAACTCATAGACTTTGCTTCCCCAGAAAAGTCATGCAGTTTTCAGGCCAAAAACACACCCGAAAAACGCGCAAAAACGCTGCGAAAAACGCACTGTGTGAACTTACCCTATGGCTAAGGCTCCACTTTGCGTTCATCTACTTGCAGTTCTAAACGCATGTTTTGGGCTTAATTGATTTGACCAAAGTTGCCTGTTTCAGAAATTTAGCGCTGAAAACGCATGCGTATTTACCGCGTTTTAGATGCGTTTTCAGCGCTTTTTACCTGCTTTTCCACCTGTGTTTTGATAGATGCGTTTTGAACATCATGACACTGCTAAATAAAGTTTAAATAGTCAAACTCAATGAAAAAATTGGAAAAAAGAAACAAATCTATATTTTTGTGAAACATAATGAAAATAAATTAATTTAATGAAATTATAGCGAAAATATGATATTTAATGGAAAAATAGCAATAATTTATTAAAATTCTTATTTTTAATTGCTGAACTATGTGTGTGTGTAAAGGTACATATGAAATCATTATTTTGATGTCCAAAAAGCATGTTTTCTGCACTGGAAAAGCAGGTAAAACGAAGGAATTTGCTGGAATCTTGGTTTTTGCCATTTCTCATAGACTTCAATGTTAGCAAAACGCACCCAAAATGGCAAAAACAATTGACATGTTGCTTCTTTGAATGCATGGTTTTTGCCACAAAATATGCAAATTAAACGCAGTGTTTTAAGGCTATGTGCGCACGTTGCGTATTTACATGCAGTTACGCTGCGTTCTGCACCGCAGCGTAACTGCATGCGTCCTGCGTCCCCAGCATAATCTATGAAGATTATGCAGGAGACGTGCGCACGTGGCGTATTAGAGCGCAGCGCTTCGGCTGCTGCCCGAAGCGCGCGTTCTAAGAAGTGACATGTCACTTCTTTTGTGCGTATTGGTTGTAATGTCGGTCTCTCTCTCTGTCTGTCTGTCGGTCTCTGTGTCTCCCTGTCGGTCGGTCTCTCTCTCTGTCTATCCCTCTCCCCCCTCTCTCATACTCACCGATCAGCTGCATCACACTGCTCCGGCGGCTTCTCCTGCTTTTGAAAATGCCGGTCGCCCATTATTCAATCTCGTATTCCCTGCTTCCCCCGCCCACCGGCGCCTATGATTGGTTGCTGTCAGACACGCCCCCATGCTGAGTGACAGCTGTCTCACTGCAACCAATCACAGCCACCGGTGGGCGGGTCTATGTAGTGCAGTAAAATAAATAAATAATTAAAAAAAACGGGTGCGGTCCCCTCTAATTTTGATACCAGCCAAGATAAAGCCACACGGCTGAAGGCTGGTATTCTCAGGATGGGGAGCCCCGCGTTATGGGGCGCCCCCCAGCCTAAATATATCAGCCAGCAGCCGCCCGGAATTGCCACATGGATTAGATGCGACAGTCCCGGGACTGTACCCGGCTCATCCAGAACTGCCCTGGTGCGGTAGCAATCTGGGTAATAAGGAGTTAATGGCAGAAGCCCATAGCTGCCACTAAGTCCTAGTTAATCATTGCAGGCGTCTATGAGACACCCCCAATGATTAACCTGGTGAAAGTAAATAAACACATACACCCGAAAAATCCTTTATTTGAAATAAAAGACAAAAACCACCCTCTTTCACCACTTTATTAAAATCCCCAAACACACCTCCAGGTCCGGGGTAATCCACGAGGTCCCGCGACACATCCAGTACTGCTACATGAAGCTGACCGGAGCAGCAGTACAACACCGCCACCCCTGTCCGCTCCATGCAGAAACTGAAGTGAGTCACGCTGTCAGCGGGGACATCACTGAGGTAATGCCGGTGTGTGTGCGGTGATGATGAGGGCTGTAGTGTCGGAATGTGTGCGGGGATGTCGGCGGTAATGTCGGGATGTGTGCGGGGATGTCGGAGGTAATGTCAGGATGTGTGCGGGGATGTATGCGGGGATGTCGGGATGTATGCGGGGATGTCGGGATGTGTGCGGGGATGTCGGCGGTAATGTCGGGATGTGTGCGGGGATGTAGGCGGGGATGTCGGGATGTGTGCGGGGATGTGGGCGGTAATGTCGGGGTGTGTGTGGGGATGTCGGCGGTAATGTCGGGATGTGTGCGGGGATGTCGGCGGTAATGTCGGGATGTGTGCGGGGATGTCGGGATATGTGCGGGGATATCGGGATGTGAGCGGGGATGTCGGGATGTGTGCGGGGATGTCGGTGGTAATTTCGGGGTGTGTGCTGGGATGTCAGGATGTGTGCGGGGACGTCGGCGGTAATGTCGGGATGTGTGCGAGGATGTTGGGATGTGTGCGGGGACGTCGGCGGTAATGTCGGGATGTGTGCGGGGACGTCTCTCAGGTTACCCGCGGCCACAGGTCTCGGGTGGAGGACTCGAGCTGGCCGCAGGTAACCTGAATGACGGCACCGGTGATGCGTGGCTCACAGCGGTCACTCAGATTTGCAGTCACAGGTGAGTCCTTCATCTGTGACCGCAAATCAAGCCGCGGCACACGGACAGAGCCGTGCGATCACAATGAAATCGGGTGAAGTTCATCCGAGTTCATTTTGATCGCGCGGCTGTCTCCCGCAGCCAGCCATGTGCTCTTTTTGATATTCCGGTCCCACTCGGCTCTGCTGCAAGTCTATGGGGATGCAGCAGAGCCAAGTGGGACCGCACTGTCAAAAATGTGCGCTCTGGATGCTTTTCCCATGGCAGAGCAAGCATCCAGAACGCATGAATTCTGCAGGAATGTGCGCACGTTGCGCTCTGCCGAATGCGTCTCAGAACGCAGCTTTTCGGCTGCGTTCTGAGACGCACATGCAGTGACTATTTACGCTGCGTCATAGAACGCAACGTGCGCACATAGCCTTATTAAACCACCTATGGATAGTAGTATACCTACTGTAAGAGAAAGCACCTTTAGGCCATGTGCCCACGGGCGCTCGTACCTGCGGATATATTCGCAGGTACGGCCGCATGTTTCCCGCAGCTGCCCGCCGGCATCCGCAGCTATTTTTAGCTGCGAGTTTCCAGCAGAATAGCTGCGGGAAACATGTGGACTTTCACGCGATTTACCTGCGGACGTCCCGGCCTCTATCTCCATAGCGGAGGGCCGGGATCTCCGCAAGTAAATCCGCATGAATAATTGACATGCAGTTAGGTGCGGCTGAGGATCTCCGCAGGAGATTCCGCAGCCGCACTTTCCGCAGCGTGGACACAGACATTCCCCATGTCCCATAGGGTAACATGGGGAGTGCCTGTACATGCTAGAACCTGCGGATTTATCTGGAAAATCCAGAAAAATACGCAGGTTTTCCGCGGCAAACTCCGCAGCAAAAAGCTCCTGTGAGCACATGGCCTTATAACGATAATATAAAATCTGTACTCCACCTTGAGTCACTGTGAGAGGAAGATTAAGATAATATTTAATAAAATGTCTATACCATATGACCTAGGAATCGTTGTGATCACTGATATTAATATCATTTGTCACTAGATACTCCTTCCATTTTGCCACTCGTTGCCATCTCTAAAAAATCTTAATGTAACATATATTTTAATAGCTTCCAAGTAAGAACTTCTATCTTTTTATCTTTTGGTTATCCATTTCCATATGTTCAAATTAATAATTCTGAATATAAGGAACAAGTCCCATATCTGTCCATCTGTGAATAAAGCTGAGACGTCGCTACAAAGAAAAGGCAGTAGGAATGCTTGTCCTGATGAGATTACGCCCTCTACACACCCTTTTTTCTTGATTAGGGCTGACATCATACTTGCAGTTTTTTTTTTTTCTTTCGGGGCAGGGCTGAGAAAGTAGAGATTCAGAGACAGAAGCTCATTTCAGTCTTGTTTCCTGCTGTCTGCACTACAATAAGGTAAGCTCCTGCCTCACCTTCCATACGCTGTATATTTCTGGTCTATCTGAACACTGTAGGACTATAAGTTGTAGTATATCCATAGTACATACACTTTTTAAACCCTCTCAATCCTCATTCCTGGGGTTGCATAATGCTCGATTTTACCTATATAGTGTGTGTGTGTGTGTGCTGGGACAGATCAAAGTCCTGTCCAGTATCTACGTTTACAGTCATTGCACTGTTGTAAATATATCTGTTGTTCAGTGAATATCATGGCTTGTGAACCGTATAATAATGCTGCCCCCAAGAGCTTGCAATCAACAGAGGTTGTACATTGCCACATGTGGGATATCAGATGTATGCCTGTCTAGTTAATGAGATTTCTCTATAGGAGGTATAGGAATAGGCTCCAGATTATCTGTATGGCTTGTGAGAGCATGGACATAGTTTTTGGTTGAAGGAGGTATTTTTGGAATGTGAGTGTAGTGCGGTTAAGCAGCTCTCCCTCCTCTTTGATTTTGGACAAGATTGTCCACATTATACATTAGTCAATAAATGTTGAGGGGATAGGAAAGTCTGAAATATAAGTGATACAGCACAGCAGGCATATGGGTGGTTGCAGAACTAGGGAACCATTTATTCCAATATCTAACCAAATAATTAAGTATCTTTGAGTCAAAGGCATCACGTTCAGTTTATCTTCTGCTTGTGCCTACACACACATTTTGTACCCACTGCACATTATTCTACACAGTAGTGCCCACTTCAGCCACACCTCTCTTTGATTGCCCAGCTACTATCCATTTTAGGCGTGGCTTTTTTTTTTCTTGTCTTCCTTTATATAAATGTAAATTCTTCCCCCTATAAATAGGTAAAACAGTCTCACTAATTTAAAGGCCACACTTTCCTTAATAGTACATCCAGATATTCCTTAAAAATATTAAAGGCAGCTCTTTAATACAGACTTCATCAGCTGTAATGTGACATCCCTTTGTATTGCTTACATGGAGATGCGGGCACGAGATAGCACAAGCCATCTGTTATCCAAAAATCGAATTATAGCGAAGTCTTGTCAGGAGAACAGTCCTCGTGATGAGTTATAGGAATTTCTAATGGACCAGGGCAGTTGTTCTGCTGCTCAGGAAGCTTTATGACGTTGCACATTTAGAAAATGTAAAGACCATGAAATTAATATATACGTCAGTCAAAGGATTGTTTGTAAGATCAAAGTCCAAAGTCCACTTAACTATTGGTAGGGGCAGCTTTGTAAGGTTGGTCATATATTCTGGTATAGTTAGATCCAATCATGTTGCGTTTCTCTTATTCTGTACATTTCCAACAATTATGAACCATTAGTATGGATGACAGACGTTCTCCAGCGTGGTGAAAAGTTTGTAATTAGGTGACACTTTACTCTCTGTGATAGACAATAGGTGGATTGAACCCTCTGGGTACTACTGGAATTTGGGTGTGGTGCAAAGGAGAACCATAAATGATGAGCTGAACACTCAAGTGCTCTTTATCTGGCCACATTAATGTTTATTGGTGCCTCCTTACTGGTCCTCGTTATAAAATTTTGGGAAATAGAAAGATTGCCAGTCTGATATCAATGTCTTTTATTCTGGCAGTGATACGTTTCCGTCCGCAAGAGGTGTCTGGCAGCAGCATGCACCCTACTTCCTGTCGAGTACACATGTCTGCTCAGCAAAGCCGAGCATGCATGTATATTAAGCTATTAAGCGCTGGGAAAAGAGCTGTTTGATCACTACATGTCTGACGTGTATACCCAGCAATACAAATTAGTTAAAAATCAGGGAAACCTGAGGTTTATCGTGGTACTGTCTAATGTATATGATGGACTCCAGAAACTCCCATGACAGATAGTGTTTTGGGAAGGGAAGTACTGGGTTTGTTGAATTTCAACACTAGATCCTTTTATTCTTTGGGAACCTAGGCCACCACCAGAGGAGTCTGTGAGTGGTTTACTCCTTGTGCTCTTTACACATGCACAGCTGGACAAACTGAGTGTCCATGTATGTAGTCGTCTGCCGATAGCTATATAAGGTGCAAGAGCACCTTTTAAAGGTGGTGTCACACACAGCGACGACGACAACAACATCGCTGTTAAGTCGCTATTTTCTGTGACGTTGCAAAGACCTCAACAGCGACGTCGCTGTGTGTGACGCATAACAATGATCAGACCCCTGCTGTGAAATCGCTGCTCGCTCCTGAATATTCGAGGTAATTTTTTGATCGCTGCTATCCCACTGCGCCATGATGATAAGCTCAGCATCCTTGTGTTTGACACCGCAGCAGCGATGGTCGCGACGACGCTGAAGGCAGTGACGTAGGACTGAAGGCAGGATAAGGGCGTGTTTTTGCGGTGTATTGTGCAACGCCCCCACGACTCCAATTGGTGGTTACAACAGCGTTCCGATTGGGTACCTTGTCGGAGGCGTTAGTGATTTCATTCTTTAAGTTCCATTCTTTGTTACACATAGTAGATTCTCTGTTGCTAGTGCGTCGTTCTTTGTGGATCTGAATGAAATGAAATAGAATGAATGAAAGCACTACTGCGTCTTCCTTGGGTGACCGTGCCAAACAAATCAGGCGCGCTGTAGTGATCCCCAATTGGAATAGAGGGGCGTGAAAAAAGGCAACACACAGGCGCTATAGCGATCACTAATCGAAACGGAGGGGCGTGAAAAGAGGCAACGCAAAAAATGTCTAGGGGTAAACTCCACGCCTCTATCAAGGTCTGAGTCGTTGCATAGCGACGCGTGTGACACCACACAACGACCGTCGAGGTCGCTATGATCGCTGCTCCGTTGCTGCTTAAAATTACATGTTTGACAGCTAATTAGCGATCATCTAAGGTCGCTGTTACGTCACAGGAAATGGTGACGTCGTTGTGTGTGTGAATCCAGCTTTAGGGTACCATCACACTTTAGCGACGCAGCAGCGTTCCAACCAGCAATCTGACCTGGTCAGGATCGCTGCTGCGTCGCTACATGGTCGCTGGTGAGCTGTCAAACAGGCAGATCTCACCAGCGACCAGTGACCAGCCAGCAGCGACGTGCAAGCGACGCTGCGCTTGCACGGAGCCGGCGTCTGGAAGCAGCGGACACTGGTAACTAAGATAAACATCGGGTATGGTTACCCGATGTTTACCTTAGTTACCAGCGCACACCGCTTACCTTAGCGTGTGCAGGGAGCAGGAGCCGGCACTGGCAGCGTGAGAGCTGCGGAGGCTGGTAACGAAGGTAAATATCGGGTAACCACCTTGGTTACCCGATGTTTACCTTGGTTACAGCTTACCGCAGGCTGTCAGACGCCGGCTCCTGCTCCCTTCACATTCAGGATTGTTGCTCTCTCGCTGTCACACACAGCGATGTGTGCTTATCAGCGGGAGAGCAACAATAAAAAAAATGAACCAAGGCTGCGTGTAACGAGCAGCGATCTCACAG
Source organism: Anomaloglossus baeobatrachus (assembly GCF_048569485.1). Taxonomy (NCBI): domain Eukaryota; kingdom Metazoa; phylum Chordata; class Amphibia; order Anura; family Aromobatidae; genus Anomaloglossus; species Anomaloglossus baeobatrachus. The sequence goes on along the minus strand of NC_134364.1, from coordinate 89,448,606 downwards.
CAGGGGCCAGATCGCTGCTCAGTGTCACACACAGTGAGATCGCTAATGAGGTCACAAAAAACGTGACTCAGCAGCGATCTCAGTAGCGATCTCGCTGTGTGTGAAGTACCCCTAACAGCCTCACCTCCCTGGGGCTGTAAATCAGTGTTAACCCAGCATTATCTGCTCATCTATCAATTCTATGGAAAGCTGAGGTCATTCTATGGGCTATTTATCTACATTACAGATTTTCAACAGTAGTTTCCAGGCCCTTGGTTTATATTTAATTTCCTGATAAAATAAGCTCTACGTTTGCTCACGCAAGAAAAACCTCTCGGCACGTTTTCCAGACTTGTCCCTGAATGAGCATTTATTTCCTGTGTTTCCATAACCGTGACATTTACCCAGAGTAGGAAATTACAATAGGAGACTGTACTACCCAGTGTACCTAGGATGTGGCAGGCCAGGATTGCTTTTCCTCAACGTTTTCTTCTTTCCTGAGTTTCTAACTGAAAAAAAGTAAAAAATCTGATAACAAAAAACAATGTTTAAGCTCAGATGGTGAATCATAAAGAGTTTTTTGCCATTTGGTAACTTTGTTTGTTTGTCTGAGGTTGCACTCCAAAGTGTTTTGCTTAATTTTTCACTGTTTTGGTTGGCATTTTTAAAGTTCTGGTTTAAGGCTATTTGGCGGTATGTTTCTTTTCAAAAGTAGTAGCCTTTAGATCCTGTTCGCACACTTTACATTTTTGCTGCAGAAATTTCTTGAGAAAACGGTTGGTAACATTTCTGCAGACATTTCCCAGCAAAATCTATGGGAAGAAAATAGCTGTGCGCACACTGCGTTTTTTTTTTTTTTTTCTCAAGAACATTCTTTCTGCAGAATTTCTTGAGAAAAAGAATGTGCATGTCACTTCTTTTCTGCAGGTAGCTGCATTTTTTTGTCATAGATAATGGTAAAAACGTGGGGACCAACCACAACGTATTAAAAAACGCGTGTGTTTTTTGGTTCGTTATTGGTGCGTTTTTTGAACGCAAGTGCGCTAATCTTTCAGACTCAAGAAATTTCTTGTGAAAAATCCATTTTCTAGTGCGCACAGGGCCTTCGGCAAATTTTCTTTGCTTTTTAGAGTAAACTTCTTTTGGAAATTAAAAAAGAAAATAATTTTTCATTTTAGAAGCTCCTCCGTACAACAAAAAAAACACTTTAAAAAGCATTGCTAACACTATCGTAGGTAGTCTAATGCGGAGTTAGGTATTAGGAAGGGTGATACTGACAGCTGATACAAGTAGGCTGGTTCCGGACCGTTAATAAGTGCTGTTATGCTATATAAAAGTAGAACACACTGCTATCTAGGCCTGTTTATGGAAAATTGGCACTCCATTCATCCTGCTAAATGGGCGATTGCAGCCAGGTATGTTTTACTCTAAATGCTCCTGCGTGTGGCCAACACTAATGTTAATGGCCAATAAATGAGAGCTGTGCATTTTAAAGAAAATACAGCTTTAAGAGCCAGACAAGAACCATAGGTAGAGATGAGATAAGTCAGATGTGGTCTCCGTCCGGCTCCTTCGTTCTACGCTCTAGGTGATTGACGGGTCTCTATGTGCACACCAACTCTTCAAACTTTTCAAAACGCCAGTGTTTCAAAGTAATTCATATCTGGATACATATACACAACCAGATCTCATTCATGCTACTGCTGGTTAGGTCAACACGACGGGTTCCCTTCAACATGGATCGATGAAAACCGATTGTAAGACAGCAATCATTAATTTGATCAGTCTGTCCCCATACAGCATCATGTTGTAGGCTGAACATTTTGAGTTTACATACAGGGGGTGCGCTGCCAATAATGATTTTTTTTTTTTTTATGCCGACATTAACAACCTCTTCTCCTAGGCTGATAATTGTGAATTCTTGGCTTGTTTAAATGCAGTGCTAAGACTCATTCTGCTTATGAACAAGTGCTGTACGGCTACGTACAAGACAATTGTCGCTCACTTGATGACCTGTAGGCCGACACAAAGTGATGTGAACAGAACGATAGTTAGTACATTGCCGGTTTCCATGGGACGATGTACTGCCAACAATGGTGTTTATACCGGCATAAATGATCCGATCAGCTAATGAACAGGCGCTTTGTTGCATGTTTACGCGGTATGATGATCAGTAATGAGGGGTTTTGCCTATTACTAGCTTGTGTAAAGAATTTTTAAGTAAAATTGACATTGAACAGCCCTTACCTCCACTCTCCTCATCTTGTTAAACAGAGAACAGAGTTTTACACATATTCGACTAGAATTATCTAGGTTGTTTTTGCTGATTAAAAGAGGGATTGGGTGGTCCCTAAAGCTGACAATACACTTTTGGCAATTCCTTGTGAAATGTACATGTGCTGCATTACTTTTTTATCTTGACAGCTCACTGACCCATTCAGTACAATGGATGCATTCCGACAGTTGCTCCAATCATACATCTGAGAATTTGATAACTGTAGGCCAAACTCCCCCATACATGCTGGGCTGACTACGCATCTGATTTAAAGGGTATATTTGGGACTTTAAAAAAAAAAAAGTGCCTAAGCACTAACAGGCAGGGAGATGCTACCTACTTGCCTGTTGTGCCCGATGCTCTTCTTTTCCAGAGTGGTCACAGACCATTCCTGCCGGCGAGTCAACTGCTTCCGCTGACGTTGTGACAACAGAGAGGCGACTTCTTATCCGTTCTGCAGATGAGGTGGGACAGCTGACATCATTCTCATTGACAGACAGCTCCCCCAGTTAGGCAGCAGGGAGCCATCTATCAATTAGCTTGACATTTACTGTCATGCCCCATCTATAGACCAGAGCAGAAAATAAGCTGCCGCTGTTGACAAAACCACTGACTTACTGGCAGGAGCGATCCGTGACCGCTCTGGGCCAGTGAATGGCATCGGGCACAACAACCAGGTAGGTAGCAACTAGCTTAAGCACTTTTTAACTCCCGGATATACCCTTTATATGTAGAGGGGGAGTTAAGCTCGCCATATAAATTAGATAGCTGTCAGTCAGACCACCATCGATAGGCCGGCTCAGTCATGCACAAGAGTGCTTATTCCGTTGAACGCTCCTGTATTCTTTGAGGGAGCCATCTCTGGATGACAGTACAGTCGGCAGTCCAAAATCGGGCGTGCTGGAAATTGACTGTTGGCCAAACACGTCAATCTTGGTGGTTTTGAACAACACTAGTAAAATGTGTCTGGTAGGCTTTAGTAGATGCCTGAAACCTTGGCGCTTAACCCCTGGAAATAAAAAAAACAAAAAAAAACAGGCGTTCAAAGTCAACATGCTTAATCCTTGTTCTCCTGAACATAATCTGTTATTGTAATGTCAGGAGCCCCCCTTCATATTAGATAAAGCCACCAAAATGGTTTTAGCCCAAACTAATTTTTTATGGCCAATGTTTGACCAATGTTTAAGGTAAGGGACTATTAGTTTTTCATGATAAACAATAGTTGGTTCACTAATGGTTGACCAGTCCTGTGTGTTGAAAACGTAATAGAGAAACAAGTAATAACCTCCAAATATTTGCCTGATGGCCATTAACATCTGTAAACACCATTGCTTTTGATTTTTATAAACAAATATCTAAAATAGTCTTCCTGAAAAATATGATACCATTTTGCTGCTGCAGAGGCTGAGTGGATGTGGAAGAATGTTACAAATCCCTCCTGATGGATCCACTCCGCTCTCCCCTCCTTTCTCTTAAGGTACCGTCACACATAACGAGATCGCTAGCGAGATCGCTGTTGAGTCACGGTTTCGTTCCTGCATCATTAGTACGGTCTGACTGTGTGACATCTCACTAGCGACCTCCCAGCGACACCAGCGATCCCTATCGGGTCGCATTGTTTTCGGGATCGCTGGTAAGTCGTGTGTGACTGGGCCTTAAGTGTTAGAGATTGCAGCACAGCGGAAAAAGAAGTTGTAAACAGATCTGCAAAATGTAGAGAGATACCAGAGTATCTACAGTCTCAGGGAGGGCAGAGAAAACAGTCTGTAGATAAGGAGGAAAGAACATGAAAAGGTGATGAGTTCAGGAAAGACAAATGAGCTAATGAAAACATCATTGCCCCGAATACAAATATAGCTGACATTCAACATGTATTAGTGGATGGGAAACGGGCCTTATTTATTATTGAGGGACTAACAAACCTCCTGTCCAGCCTATATTACTGGAAGGGAAAAATCTGAACTTAGGAGTTGACTGCATATCAAGGGGTCTAAAACGGAACGAAGATTGCATACTTAAACTTAGTGCAAGTTTATTAACTAAAGGTAACTGCTAACATAGGTAAAAAGATGTGTAAGTTGTACATGGCCTTTATATGCCTATGGCTCCTCGACTTGTCATTAAGAAAGAGATAAAGCATTGGCTTAGCCTTTAATAAAGCATGATATCGAAGATTTTACAGTATTCAGCACAGACTGAGGGCACAGTCCATACATAATATATACAGCAAAACTATAAGGACAAGCTCATAATTCACCCTCCAGCTGCTACGAAAAATAAACAGGGAGTGAAATTTGCTTATTGAAATATAATTTGAAGACCCCGTTGGGATAACATACGAGAGCATGATCCAAGAATCTGCCTCACGTATGTTTATAGCGGGATAATGATGCCCGATCATGACCGGACTGCTGTCTGGAAATCAAATGTGTCTCCAGTTAAAGGGATTGAAATCCTGTTATGTCTCATTTCCTCATTTATAAATCTACAGCCAAATATAAAGACACGTTACATGACAGGTCATAGTGTCTGCAATGGCGATTGTAAAGTTGCAGTACAGTTCCATTGTTTCCTTTTTTCTTTCTGTAATTCTTTTAGGTCTGAAACGCACTGGAGTTTTTAATTTGAAAGTTTTAACATCTTTTCCCCACATTAAAAGGGAATGAACTATAGAATATAGTCAGATTTAAACATAGTTTTAAGGGTCATTGTGAAGATCTACTGTAGGTTGGTGGTCTCACTGGCATAGGAAGCTGCACATCATCTCCTGATACAATGATGGATCTCGGCAGGGGCTAATATCGCCATGTATCCATGGGTGAGGGTGACTATCTGTAGATCATTTCCAAAAAGCAATAATTCATCACGAGTCTTATTGTTCTGTATAAAACAAATCTCCATAAATAACCTGTTAGGAGCGAACAATAGACGCATTCAGGGCTGGGGCCTCCAAAGCGCGGCCTGTTTACCATCACAGCCAGAATAAAGACCCTTTCAGATGCTCTACGTCGCTGCTGGAAGAGAAAATGTGACCACAAATACATAATAGAAGAGGGAGCCTTTCTGGGAGACCGCTCTCTGTTCTGTCTCAGGAAAGCTGGATGCCCTGGATTCCCTGGGCAACGGCTCAGTCCAGGGCTGAGGTACAGATGGAAAAACGTCGACTTGGCACTACTGCTGCCAGCTCTGTACTGGGATTGTCTGAACAGTAGAGAGGCGCCTCCTGTTCAGAAAAAGTGAAAACTGTGGAGAAAACGTCACTAGATATCATACTGAGCCGCAGTATCTAAACCTAGCTGTCTGCTAGATGATTCATATAACCGTATCATGTGGCATCATATCTAAGCCTATACAGAGATACTATATAGAGGGAAGGGCTGCACACAAGTGACAGTGCAAGGGGAATACAAGTAAAGCAGAAACTGCTATATGAATACTGGCATGAAAAAACAATAGCTATATGTGAGAATGAAAATATGACTGGAATCTGCATTACTGCCATGAACTAAAGAATAAAGAGAAATGTAACTATTGAATTGATCAATGCAACAGAGCCCCAACACCTCGTCATGGTATTCTCTTACATTAGGGTCCCTAGCTAATGTGTGTCCTCTCTTCCAGTTAAAAAAAAAAAAAAAAAACTACCGTGTATGGGAAGCTGAGACCCAGGTTATATACAGTATATATGTGGACTGGCAATAGGTGTGGTAGCTAAATTTCTCTTTATTCATATGTTCATGACAGTTATACAGATTCCATTGTCATATTTTCATTCTCACATCTAGCTATTTTATTTTTCATGCCAGTATTCATATATCCGTTTCTGCTTTACATTCATTCCCCTTGCACTGTTGTTGTTGGTGTACAGCCTTTCTCTCTATATAGTGAAGTTTTTTTAGGGGTTTTGCACCCAGTTCAGACATAGAATGGTGTTCCTATTATGTGTGATACTTTCTACTGAGTCTATTATGTGATCATGCATGCTGTATCGCATATCAGGTCTGATTATGACTGATGAATGATGTATATAAGTCTACCATATGTGATATTATCTGAAATATCTAGGCCTATCGTGTAATACATTTCCTGAGCTGTGTATGTAATCCATCATTTACTACCTGATTATTTTCTGCATCTAATCTTATCATGTGTGGTAATGTCTGCTGACTGTTGTATCTAAGGGTACCTTCAGGCTATGTGTCCACGGTAGAATGTACCTGTGGATTTTTCTGCATGAAAATCCGCGACTTTCGCGGCAAATCCGCACCTTATTTTTGCCGCGAATTTGCCGCGGATTTTGATGCGGACTTTTTTTTTTTTCCCCTTATTCTATACCCAAAATACGCACCAAAATCCGCAACATTAATTGACATGCTGCAGATTTTTCCGGATCAAAATCCGCGGCAAATCCGCCGCGGAAAAATCCGCAGCATGGACACAGCATTTCCAAAATGCCATTGAAATGTCTTGGAAGTGCCGCTGCTGCAGATTTTCGGAAAATCCGCGGCAAAATCCGCGGTAAATCCGCAGCGTGGGCACACAGCCTCACACTTTAGCGATGCAGCAGCGATCCGACCAGCGATCTGACCTGGTCAGGATCGCTGCTGCATCGCTACATGGTCGCTGGTGAGCTGTCAAACAGGCAGATCTCACCAGTGACCAGCCCCCAGCCAGCACCGGCGTCTGGAAGCTGCGGACACTGGTAACTTAGGTAAACATCGGGTATGGTTACCCGATGTTTACCTTAGTTACCAGCGCACACCGCTTAACTTAGCGTGTGCAGGGAGCAGGAGCCGGCACTGGCAGCGTGAGAGCTGCGGAGGCTGGTAACGAAGGTAAATATCGGGTAACCACTTTGGTTACAGCTTACCCGCAGGCTGTCAGACGCCGGCTCCTGCTCCCTGCACATTCAGGATTGTTGCTCTCTCGCTGTCGCACACAGCGGTGTGCTTATCAGCGGGAGAGCAACAATAAAGAACCAGGGCTGTGTGTAACGAGCAGCGATCTCACAACAGGGGCCAGATCGCTGCTCAGTGTCACACACAGCGAGATCGCTAATGAGGTCACAAAAAACGTGACTCAGCAGCGATCTCAGTAGCGATCTCGCTGTGTGCGAAGTACCCCTAAGGGGTGCTTCACACACAGAGAGATCGCTGCTGAGTCACATTTTTTGTGACGCAGCAGTGACCTCATTAGCGATCTCGCTGTGTGTGACACTGAGCAGCGATCTGGCCCCTGCTGTGAGATCGCTGCTCGTTACACACAGCCCTGGTTCGTTTTTTTTATTGTTGCTCTCCCGCTGATAAGCACACATCGCTGTGTGTGACAGTGAGAGCAACAATCCTGAATGTTCAGGGAGCAGGAGCCGGGGTCTGGCAGCCTGCGGAAAGCTGTAACCAAGGTGGTTACCCGATATTTACCTTCGTTACCAGCCTCCGCCGCTCTCACGCTGCCAGCGCCGGCTCCCTGCTCTCTGCACATGTAGCTGCAGTACACATCGGGTAATTAACCCGATGTGTACTGTAGCTAGGAGAGCAGGGAGCCAGCGCTAAGCAGTGTGCGCGGCTCCCTGCTCTCTGCACATGTTGCAGCACAGCGACGCGTGTCGTTATGATCGCTGCTTCGGCTGCTGTTTGACAGCTAAGCAGCGATCATAACAGCGACTTACAAGGTCGCTGTTACGTCACAGAAAATGGTGACGTAACAGCGACGTCGTTGTCGCTTACTGTGAACCCAGCTTAACCCTATGATGCCTTATACAGACTGTTGAATGCATTATCTAAGTCTATCATGTGTGATACTGTCTATTACCAAAGTGTATTTGACCCTACGGGTGGTACTGTCTTCTGGGCTACTGTATCTAAACCCACAATCCCTTTTTTCCACCTGGCGGGTGTCGGGTAAATAGTTACTCCGCCTCCTGTGTATGTCTGAACCTGCCATACCGTTTTAAGTCCTCACATTGCAAATGCTTTTACCCATGAGGATTATTGTTACTTCATTACAATGATGGGAGGATAAAACCTCTGACAGTCCCAGCGCACCTAAATCCTGAACCCCTTTCACAGTCGCCAGGATGCCCGCAGGTAAAAACCATTATTAATTCCATCTGGCGCTGGCATACAAATGTTGTACAATATATAACAAAAGTGAGTACACCCCTCACATTTTTGTAAATATTTGCTTATATCTTTTTATGGGACAACACTGAAGATATGACACTTTGATACAATGTAGGCTGTGCACACCATGTAAAACAGTGTAAATTCAGTGCCCTCTAAATAACTCAACACACACCCGTTAATGTCTAAACTGCTGGAAACAAAAGTGAGTACACCCCTAATTGAAAATTGCCAAATTGTGTGTAAAGTGTGAATTTTTTTTTTGTGGCCACAATTATTTTCAAGCACTGCCTGAACTCTCTTGGGCGTAGAGGTCACTAAAGCTTCACAGGAGCCGCTCGATCCTCTTCCATCCTCCATGATGACATCACAAAGCTAGTGGATGTTAGAGACCTTGCACTCCTCCACCTTCCGTTTGTGGAGGCACTACAGATGCTCCATAGGGCTTAGGTCTGGAGACACTTGTCCAGTCCACCACCTTTACCCTCAATTTCTTTAGCAAGAAAGTCGTGGTTTTGGAGGTGTGCTTGGGGTCGTCATCATGTTGGAATACTGTCCTCTGGCCCATTTTCTGAAGAGAAGGGATCATGCTCCGCTTCAGTATGTCCCAGTACATGTTGGATTTCATGGTTCCCTAAACTGTAGCTCTCCACAGCCGGCAGCAGTCATGCAGTCCAAAACCATGACCCTCCCACCACGATGTCTGACTGAAGACAGGACATACTTTTCTTTGTCCTCCTCGCCTGGTTGCAGCCACACATGCTTGACACCATCTGAATCAATTAAGTTTATCTTGGTCTCATCACACCATAGGACATAGTTCTAGTAATGCATGGCCTTAGTCTGCTTGTCTTTAGCCAACTGTTTGCGGCTTTCTTGTGCATTATCTTCAGAAGAGGCTTCCTTCTGGGATGACAGGCATGCAGGACAATGCAATGCAGTGTATGGTCTGAGCACTGACAGGCAGACTCCCAACCTTGTAAGGCTGCTTTCACACTACGTCTTTTTAACATGCATCCTGAACGTTTTTTTTAACGCAAAAACTGATCCAGTGCAAATGCGTTTTCATTTCAATGCATTTGCAATGGACTCGCGTTAACATGCGTTCACCTGCGTTTGCGTGCGTTATAGTGAGGATCCAGCGACTTGCAGTTTTTTAACATCTTTCAAAAACGCTACATGTAGCGTTTTTGAGCTACGTCCAAATACTGCAAATCGCTGGATCCTGACTAAACAGCATGCAAACGCATGTGAACGCTGGCATGCTGACAGACAGGATCCTGCTTGCTCTACTGAGCATGCCCAGAACCAGTCTCGCGTGATCAGTCCCTCTCTCTCCTACCTCTCTGTCTCTCCCCCTCCCTCTCTGCCACCTGAGAGCTGCGGACACTCATAACCAAGGTAAATATCGGGTAACCACTTATCTTAGTTACCCGATGTTTACGTTGGTTACGTGTGCAGGCAGCCAGCTCCTAGCAGCTGCAGACGCTCGTAACTAAAGTAAATATCGGGTATCCAAGCAAGTATACCCGATGTTTACCTTGGTTACGAACCTCCGCAGTTGTAAGAAGCCGGCTCCCAGTCTGGCATGTTTAGTTCCCATCACTCCCGATCACATGACTCCAATGCCCGCCCCTAAACATCCAGTGACAGGATCCTGCAAAGTAACACATGCGTTTTTTGCTGTAAAAGCAGAATCCGCTTTTGCAGCAAAAAAAACTTTCAGGACGCATGTTAAAAAGACGTAGTGTGAAAGCAGCCTAACCTCTGCAGTATATGGTCTCAGCCCTGACAGACAGACCCCCACCCCTGTAATCTCTGCAGTGTGCGGCATGTGGCCTGAGCACTGACAGGCAGACTGCCCACCTCTTTAACCTCTGCAGAAATGCTGGCCGCACTCGTACACATATTTTGAAAAGAAGACCTCTGGATATGACACTGACCACGTACACTCAGGTTCTTTGGTCGACTATGGTGAGACCTGTTCTGAGTGGAAAGTCTTTTCAAACCGCTTGGCCACCATGCTGTAGCTCAGTTTAAGGGTGCAATCTTCTTAAATCATAGGACAATCATTATGTAGAGCAACTATTCTTTTTTTGTAGATCATTAGAGAATTCTTTGCCATTAGGCGCCATGTTGAACTTCCAGTGACCAGTATATAAGTATGTGAGCGATACCAAATGTAACACACCTGCCCCATTCACACCTGAGACCTTGTAACACTGAGTTACATGACACCGAGAAGGGAAAATGAATAATTGGGCACAATTTGTCACTTTCACCTGGGGTGTACTCACTTTTGTTGCCATAGGTTTAGACATCAATGGCTGTGTGTGAAGTTATGTAGAGGGCACGCTAAACTAATGCTGCTATATTATTATTATTTATTATTATAGCGCCATTTATTCCATGGAGCTTTACAAGTGAAAGAAGGTATACGTACAACAATCATTAACAGTACAAAACAGACTGGTATAGGAGGAGAGGACCCTGCCCGCGAGGGCTCAGTCTACAGGGAAGGGGTGATGGTACAATAGGTGAGGACAGAGCTGGTTGCGCAGTGGTCTACTGGACTGAGGGTTATTGTAGGTTGTAGGCTTGTTGGAAGAGGTGGGTCTTAAGGTTCCTCTTGAAGATTTCCACGGTAAGGGAGAGTCTGATGTGCTGAGGTAGAGCATTCCAGAGTATGGGGGATGCACGGGAGAAATCTTGTACGCGATTGTGGGAAGAGGAGATAAGAGTTGAGCAGAGGAGGAGATCTTGTGAGGATCTGAGGTTGCGTGCAGGTATAAATGCTGGACACTACTTTTCATTGTATCAAAGTGTCATATTTTCAGTTTTGTCCCATCAAAATATAAAATTAAAATATTCACAAAAATGTGAGGGGTGTAATCACTTATGATATACTGTATGTGGGCAAGTAGCTAAAACTGGGAACAGCGCTCTTGGGTATTGCTTGTTTCTGGCTAATAAATGCCATGACTTCGAGACAGAAGATATGCCTGGTGCTAATTCTACCACTAACAATCTTTTGTCAGCCTCTTCTTAAGTTTAATGGACCAATAAATGCTGTCACTTATGTTATACAGCGTAATAAATAAAAGAGGCTGTTATTAGCTCTTGGCTCAGGAAACGTTTCATACAGCTACTATAAAAACTGAGGCAGACCTAAGCCAATGGATACAGGTTCCCCCACCAGCTCTCAGGCAGTCTACATAGAAGCCATGTGCTTACTATACATAAGGCTGCTTTCACACTATGTTTTTTTTTTATCATGCGTCATGAACGTTTTTTGCTGCAAAAGCGGATCCTGTTTTTGCAACGAAAAACGCATGCAAACGCATGTGTTATTTTGCAGGATCCTATCACTTTAAGTTTATGGGTGGGCATTTGAGTCATGTGATCAGGAGTGAGGGGAACTGAACGTGAGACTGGGAGCCGGCATCTGACAGCTGCGGAGGCTTGTAACCAAGGTAAACATCTGGTAACTTGCTTGGATACCTGATATTTACATTGGTTGCGAGCGTCTGCAGCTGCTAGGAGCAGGGCTGCCTGCTCCCTGCACACGTAACCAAGATAAACATCGGGTAACTAAGCCCGCAGTTACCCGATATTTACCTTGGTTACGAGCGTCCTCCGCTCTCAGGCGAGTGAGACTATGAGACTGTTTCTGATTTCTGGGCATGCTCAGTAGAGCAAGCAGGATCCTGTCTGTCAGCATGCCAGCGTTCACATGATATTGAATTTAGATTGTGAGCTCCAAAGTGGGTGATGTTTGTGTGGAATTAATGGCACTATGAAGTAAAAAATATAAAGGTTGAACAGTGTCCAAAGATCAGCTTAGTTAGCTTTCAGCCAAACGCTGGCTCAGTAGATACCTATTCCCCTACACATTCAAGCTTGGATTCAATATCCGCTTGAGCGGATGTTTATGGTCACCAAAAGTCAAAAACATGAGCTGCTTCTACATAATGTAACTCAGGATGGCAGAGTGTCGATTTAAAATCAGCTAAACAGTGGCATGGAACACATATTGGAAATGAGTGCAATCCATTAAAGTGGTTGGCGATATATATGGCCTTGAACATAGACCTTAAGCGCCCCCATACCCATTAGCTGTGCAACTGATTGTTGGGGAAAATGTCAATTAGGCATATTCGTTTGTGGACTGCCTATCGTACGGTCTTCATAAGATAAACCGCTGACTTTTTCTTAAAGCACATAGGAGCGCTCAGCCGACCTAGCTCATCCTTGTGTAGGAGAGTCGGCAGAAATGGCTGTTGGCCCAAACAATTGACTGACTGAAGCCATCAAATGTGTATTGGGTCCTTTTATTAAAGAGTAAAATCTGCCAATTGATCAGTCATGAATTGTGACAAGACTATGTTGTACTAACTCAATCAATAAATATTGCACTAAGGTCCATTTACATGTGTAAATTTCAGCTCAAAATGAGCCTTAATTGACTCCTCTTAAGTTGATCAGCACTCACATGAGCTGATACAAATTGTATAGAGACAGAGCCATCGTTAATCCGATCGATTGGTTCCCATGCAGCACATTTCCTGTTTACACAGATCGATGCGTTGCCGGATATGATTAAAATGACTGCATGGAGAATCTGATCAGAAGAATGATGAGCATTCCTCGGCATATATATTATAGGTGATTCTTTGGTGATTATTGGCCTTTGTGGCAGTGCCTTTAATTTCAATCTTTCTAGATGGTTCTCTGCCACCTAATATTACAGAATATTTAATATGGCACCTGCAGATTAAAGGAATCTTATCTCTTAATTTGGCAAAAGTGGAATTTGGGAATCATATATATCCTGGATTTTTGGAGAACTGTAGAATAGACATTATTAGGCTGTGTGCACACGTTGCGTTTTTTACCGCGGAAACGCTGCGTTTAGAACCGCAGCGTTTCAGTGGCAAATTGCATGCTTTCAGCTTTCCCAGCAAAGTGTATGAGAAAGCCGAAAAATCAGTGCACACGCTGCGTTTCTAAACGCAGCGTTTTGGATGCCAAAAATCTGTGCGGAAAGAAAAGCAGCATGTCACTTCTTTTGTGTGTTGTGGCTGCGTTCTCTCCCCCATTAAATCAATGATGTGGGTCAGAACGCAGCTACACCGCAGTGAGCTGCTTTTTTGTTGCGGTCCGCGGCCTTTGTCGGCATGCCAGAACGCAGGCATTTACCTGGAAGTGAGGTCAAGAGGTTTCCTGTTGACCTCACTTCCTGGCAAAGTCCAGGAAAGCCCCCGGTGTCAAGTGCCCGCCCCGACCCCGACCCCCCCTCCCGAAAATCCAACATGGCCGCGCGCACAGTAGCGCACCGGCCGCCCTGCTCCTATGATTTCTGTCGCATGTGCAATAACACATGCGACAGAAAAATGCCCCCCAGGCCCTGCCCGGTCACCCCCTATTCCCCCCGGTATTCCCCCTTACCTGTCCGGTCGCAGCGCTGATCCCCCGCGGCCCCCTCCTCCTTCACAGCAGACGCCGGTCAGTGCGGTCACATGAGCAGAGCAGCTGACAGCCAGCACTGTGTTCAGAGAGCTGTGCTTGCTGCTCGCACTCTGCAGCTGTGACCCGGGGAGAGTGGGTGCAGATTTTTGGCACCCACTCTCCTCAAATGGAGGGTCTGCCCTCCTAGAAAATGGGGGATACGTTCCCTGAACGTGCCCCCATATTCTAGAAGGTCCAGAGGGGACGTCCATATCGATTTCTGCGGACCCATTTTTTTCAAATTTTTTGATTAAATTGGAGAACAAGGGAATGATTTGGGGAGTGTTTTTTCTAATAAAAAATGTTTTTTTTTTTTTTGCTTTTGTTTACTGTCAATTAGTTATGTCGGGTATCTAATAGACGCCGTGACATCACTAATTGCTGGGCTTGATGCCAGGTGACATTACACATCTGGTATCAACCCCATTTATTACCCCGTTTGCCAACGCACCAGGGCGCGGGATGAGTTGGGGCGAAGCGCCAGGATTGGCGCATCTAATGGATGCGCCACTTCTGGGGCGGCTGCGGCCTGCTATTTTTAGGCTGGGAAGAGTCCAATAACCATGGCTCTTCCCACCCTGAGAATACCAGACCCCAGCTGTCAGCTTCACCTTGGCTGGTGATCTAATTTGGGGGGACCCCACGTTATTTTTTTTTAATTCTTTATAAATAAAAAAAAAAGCCTGGGGAGCCCTCCAAATTGATCACCAGCCAAGATGAAGCTGCCAGCTGTGGTTTGCAGGCTACAGCTGTCTGCTTTACCCTGACTGGCTATCAAAAATAGGGGGGACCCCCACGCCATTTTTTTCATTGTTTTTTTTTTTTTTTTTTTTATTGGATAAATACTAAGCTAGGCACCCTTTAGTGCCACATGAAAGGTACTAAAGGTGCTAGCTTAGAATATGCAGGCGGGGGTGGGACGTTATATATATATATTTGACATCCATTCATCCATTGACGCTTTTTAGGTTGTGTGCCCACAATCAGGGTTTGCAGTGTTATGGGCGCTGAGTGTTTTCCCTGCGTCCATAACGCTGCATTGTGCAGTAGAAGCACAGTGGAAGGATTTTTGGAGATCCCATGCCCACTGTGCTTCTTTTCTCCGCAGCATAAACTGACCGGTGGCGCAGCTTCCCGAGCCTCAGCATGTCAATTTATGCTGCGGAGACGAGAGTGTTCTCTGCAGGTAGCATAGAGCTAAAGTCCACAGCATCCTGAACCCAAATCGTGGGCATGGGCAGCTGCGTTCTCCCATGGACAACACTCACATCTCTGCAGGAAGGCTGACACTGTGTACTAGACGCCGTGTCGCTGGATCATGGCTACATAGCCTTAGGCCCCTTTCACACGTCAGTGATTCTGGTAAGTTTGTGCTTTTTTTAAAACGTACCAGGATCACTGACATACACAGACCCATTATAATGAATGGGTCTGCTCACACGTCAGTGATTTGTCACTGCACGTGTCTCCGTGCAGCGTACCCGCGTGTGCGTGATTGCTGCACGGAGACATGTATATTTTTTTCTGGCATCACTGATGTTCCACGGACCACGCAGTGGTGTGGTCTGTGAAACACGTGCCAGAAAAAAACGTGCTTTTAAAATAAAAATCATTTTAAGGGTATGTGCGCACGTTGCTTTTTACCTGCTTTTTACCTGCTTTTTTTGCTGCTTTTTCTTCTGCGCTGTTTAATGCCAAAATGGATGTGTTCTTCTATTCAAGCAAAGTCTATGGGAATTTGGGTTTCTTGTTCACACTATGTTGTTCAAAATGCTGCCTTTTTGTGGCAGAACTTTGGTCAAAAACTCAGCTTTGCAGTGCAAAACCCAAATGGCAAAAACAATTGACATGTTGCTTCTTTGAAAAGCTGAGTTTTTGACCAAAGTTCTGCCACAAAAAGGCAGCATTTTGAACAACATAGTGTGAACAAGAAACCCAAATTCCCATAGACTTTGCTTGAATAGAAGAACACATCCATTTTGGCATTAAACAGCGCAGAAGAAAAAGCAGCAAAAAAGCAGGTAAAAAGCAGGTAAAAAGCAACGTGCGCACATACCCTTACTCACCCGGCGTCCAGCGATGTCCTCTGCAGCCCGTTCTCTCTGCTGCTTCTGAGCCGGCTCATTATTGTCGCGCATATTCATGATGTGCGACACAGCCAACCCGGAAGCAGCTGCTGCGGGGGTCAGCGCCGGCCGGATGCTGCACCGCGGGAGCGATAAGCACCATGGAGAGCGGGAGCGGGCACAGGTGAGTTAATCTCTAAGTGCAATCACGGGCCACGGAGAACGGAGCCCGGATTGCACTTAGACAACCCATGTGTGCCGTGATTCACGGCACACGGAGGGACATGTGCGTGTTTTACACGCCAGTGAAAAACGTCAGTGTTTTTCACTGACGTGTGAAACGGGCCTAAAAGTGAGAATATTGTTGCTACAGCAACATTTTGGGTGAAGTAGCTGTGGATTCAAAATGCTTAATATACTCCTGAATAAAATCCTTGAGGGGTGCAGATTCCAAAATGGGGTCACTTGTGGGGGTTTTCTGACGTATAGGTACCCAAGGGGCTCTGCTAATGTGACATGGTGCGCGAAGTTTATTTCACCTTTTCCAAAATTCAAATGGTGCTCCTTCCATTCCAAGCCCTCCCATTTATCCAAACAGAATATGGAGAAGGAAATGACATCACAGGTTTTTTTTTCCAAAGGTCTGTGTTCAACCAACTTTATTAACACTGACAAGTCTTAAAAAACGCACCTAAAAAAACGCATGAAAAACGCATGCGTTTTCGATGCCTTTTTCTCAAAAAGCATTGTTTACAATTCTCCCCTCTGCCAGAGGGTGCGTTTTTTTCCGCGCTGAAAAAAAAGCAACGTGTGCACATAGCCTAGTCAGGATCTTGGGGATCCTGTTAGTGCTGTGCTACATGGTTCATTGAAGGGTCAGTTGAAAGAGTCCCACCCCCTGTCTGGTGTGACATTGGATAAGGGTCTAAAATCCATCTGTATACAATGGAGATAGCCCTGAGCCTATAAAAATTCCATGCTGAATCTTGTCTTGGAGGAAAGGAGGCCATAACAGACAATGGCACCATATGATAAACCTGAAAGGAGAATTAGTATTAATTTCCATTACTGAACATGTCTGGGATCTTGTTACTGCGGTGAGAGGATTTACAAGTGAATTAACTGTACTACAGTACAGACCCTTCATAATGCCTCTATTTTCATATGCCTGGGCACACTACTCTTAAGGCCCAGTCACACACAATGACTTACTAGCGATCCCGACAACGATGCGTCCTGAAGGATTTCTGGTAAGTCGTTGGGAGGTCGCTGGTGAGATGTCACACAGTCAGACCTTACCAACGACGCAGTAACGATCAGCGACCTGTATAACGATCTCGGTGGGCGTTGGGACCGTGTTAGGAGGTCGTTAGTAGGTGTTAAACACAGTGATGCGTCCTGCCCAGCAGGACATCGCCTTTGAAGAAAATGGTCCAGACCATGCGGTAACGACTAGCAATCTCACAGCAGGGGCCTGATCGCTGGTAGGTGTCACACATAACGAGATCGCTGGCAAGATCGTTACTGCGTCACAAACTGTGACTCAGCAACGATCTCGTTAGCGATCTCGTTGTGCGTGACTGGGCCTATAGGAGCTACATACTGGAGCCTCAAAGCCCCCAGACATTAAATTAATGTTGGCCAAACTTGCCAAAATTGATGGATTTGGCTGACAGTCTAATGTGTGTGGGAGACCCTGACAGATGATTGTTGGGGGAGATATGGATAAGGAACATCTGGTTCCGGACTACTAAACCTTTTGTTCTATAGACCCAAACCGTAGTCAGATGTTTGTGCGGCATTTCTATCATGGAGCACACAGGACTGTTCAGCAGACTGAGTGCTCAATCTACTGTGTATGGAGGGTTTTACTATCTTTCTGGGAATTCTGGGCATTGCTTTGAATACCACACCATAAACAGCACACTTTCACTGACATCCACTGTAGGAGCTGTCAAGGGGTTTGCGATGGGTGTCAGACAGTTTTAATAGAATATAGTCTCTACTACGGTATGTGTATAGACTTACTAAATATAGAACATTCATATTTGATGGCGGTCACGTAAAAAGCGAGTATTCCTTTCTGACATGATTATAAAACCCCCACTTCCATCAATTCCCAAAATATGACAAAACTGCATAGGAAGCGGGGGCTGGAGTTTCTCCAAATGCAATGGAAATACTCCCAAATTTGGACACAAGAATTTCTCAAATCGGAGTATCATCTTGCTGATGGAGTCAGTGAGAAGAGCAGATGGGCCCCGCGCCAATGAGACGCTAGATATGTAGGAGGATTAGGACCTGTAAGGGGTTCCCAGGGCAGTGAGGGAGATTATAAGAAATGTAGAGATATTATAGGAGCTTCATTCCCTATTATAGATAATACATTTCTATCTAGTCTGATAAAAATTCAAGCAGTAAGAAAGACTTCAGCTAGCTTCTCAATGAGCAGATAAAACATGTCTATATTCATATACAGGCTACATATAGCATTGTCAAGCACGATACAGTAGAATTAAATTAAGGCTATGTGCGCACAGTGCGTTTTACGCTGCGTTTTTGCGCGTTTTTCGGGTGTGTTTTTGGCCTCAAAACTGCATGACTTTGCTTCCCCAGCAAAGTCTGAGTTTTCATTTTTGCTGTCCGCACACAACTTTTTTTTTTTTAAGCTGGGTTTTTGAGCTTGAAAAAAAAAATGGACATGTCAATTCTTTCCTGCGTTTTTTTGCATTTTCCGCCCATGCAATGCATTGGAAAAACGCAGAGATCAAAAACGCAGCCAAAAACGCACCAAATCGCGGTAAAGACGCATGCGTTTTTGATGCATTTTTTCGACGCGGATGCGTTTTTATCGGCCAAAAATGCACAAACTCAGCGTCAAAAAACGCAGCGTGCGCACATAGCCTAAAAGTTTGAAAAAACATGATCCATGGGTGCGAAAACCGTAAACATGATTTGTAAGGTATTCTGGTACAGACCTAAAAACTTATCTCCATGGTTGATAATTAGAATTCCAGAATGGAAGACTGAACTATACAGGCAGAGCAAGAGGTAAGCATGGTGGCAAGGTAGCCTATTTATATAGATCTCGGTGGTATTAAAATCTGTATAAAGTCACGAGCTGCAAAGGTGTCCATGTAAATTTTGTGGCAAGCATATCTGTGATCAGTGATGAGTAAGGAAGGAGCCTGCTGTTTGTAGTTCCCTGGGGATAGTGGGTGAAGAATAGACCCCATGTCTCCCACCTGCCGCACTGTGAAGTCACTTAGGGGTACTTCTCACGTAGCGAGATCGCTATCGAGATCGCTGCTGAGTCATGGTTTTTGTGACGCAGCAGTGACCTCATTAGCGATTTCACTGTGTGTGACACTGAGCAGCGATCTGGCCCCTGCTGTGTTATTGCTGCTCATTACACACGGTGCTGGTTCATTTTTTGGACGTTGCTCTCCCGCTGTGAAGCACACATCGCTGTGTTTGACAGCGAGAGAGCAATGATCTGAATGAGCAGGGAGCAGGGAACCGGCGTCTGGCAGCCTGCGGTAAGCTGTAACCAAGGTAAATATCGGGTAACCAAGCGAAGCCCTTTGCTTGGTTACCCGATATTTACCTTGGTTACTACTGTCCGCCGCTCTCAGGCTGCCAGTGCCGAATCCCTGCACACGTAGCCGGAGTACACCGGGTAAATAAGCAAAGCAGTTTTCTTATTAACCCAATGTGTACTCTGGCTAGGAGTGCAGGGAGCCAGCGCTAAGCGGTGTGTGCTGGTAACCAAGGGTAGTGCTTTGCTTGGTTACCCGATATTTACCTTAGTTACCAAGTGCAGCCTCGTTTCCACGCGTCCCTGGTGGCTGGGGGCTGGTCACTGGTGAGATCTGCCTGACTGACAGCTCAGCAGCGACCATGTAGCGACGCACCAGCGATCCTGACCAGGTCAGCTCGCTGGTGGGATCGCTGGAGCGTCGCTAAAGTGTGACTGTACCCTTACTCTTAGGTGACAGCAAGATTATCACATATCAGATCACCCATAGTTTGTGTGCTTGTCGGAATATTACCATTTATGTGCAGAATTTCCGCTATATGCCAGATTCTCCCAAAAAAGGAATCATTGTTGCATGCCCGTTCTGTGCCAGTCCTTCATCTGTGGAATTTGCGGCACATTCCAGTGCTAAGCTTCCATGTCATACACAGTTTACATGATGTAACAAGACCAGATTACTATCGCTCCTGTAACACTCACCAGTTTATATAAAGCTGTAGTGTTTTTGAATCATTCCCTCCACTCAATAGTGCCAGAGTAGGTAATTTCTAATCATCTTGGCTTCCATAATGCGCTGACCACCTGGCAAGAGGACAGCAAAGTGAATGCAGCTTGGATGTGACTAGTATACAACATGTACTAAAATTTAAAATGTAGTAAAATGGGCAAAGGTGTTTTGTAGTCCACGATTTTATGTAAATTTCCAGCACACGATGAGCCACAGAATACATCCATCGGATAGACTTCTCCATTGTTCCTTGACACAAGAATAAGAACTTAACAATCAATGGTGGTTTGACTGCTGAGAAGTAACTTTCTGCTAAAGAAGTGGCGTGGAAGTGGCTGGCACAGCAAAACGTGCGAGTACTTTCTCACCTATCAATTGCTGCTGATTTAGGGCACTTTTACAATGGCTGATATAAACTATAAGATTGTTAATGCAATTGGTGCTCATACACATTGCATATTGTCCATAGGAAATATTGTGCTGCCGACATAAACGAACCAATCATCAGACAAACAAGGGTTTTGCTGTTTTATATTGAAGCAGCACATTTCCAATGACCCGGAATCCATAGCCCTGTTTTTGGGTTTGTTTTTTTTTGGGGGGGGGGGGGGGACACTCAGCAGTATCCGCATAAGTTACATTTTGTAGAATCACTGCAGCATTAGAACCACAGGTTCTGAATTTGTTCTCGCAAAATCCATATGTTGCTTGTTGTAAGGCTATAATCTCCTGGGTGGATACAATCCGTGCGGCTGCTGTCTGCCGTTAAGTATTATCTGAGCCAGTCTAGTTTATGCATCTGTCTTTATTAATAGTGAGTGGATGTATCCTCGGGGAAATACTATATAGATCGCATTCATTCCCAGAGACATCACATCTGGGGTATTTACCATTCCATCACATTGGATCCGCCCGGAAAAGGGGCCTCAAAGCTCCAGACACCGACCGTGGCTGTGTGCACTGTCTCGCTGTCACTGGTAATAACCTACCACCGAATGATGGGTAACTGAAGAGTATTTTACAAGACAAAGTGAAGATTTCTACTAGGTTAAGACGCATGCGTAGAAACATGTTATGTCGCTGTGTAGTCGTTCACACTTGTGTTATTTTTGTAGTCTGATTACTTCCATAGAAGAAGCTGCCACTGTTACTGTTGTGACCTTTTGTCTGTAATGGTAATTTTTTTTTTTCTTATTTGTGGGTGTTGTGGTATTTGTTTTGTGTGATGTTTATGTTTGTTGTTAGGGTGACGACCAAACCAATTGTGGGATTCGCTGTTCTTACTTACGGATGTTTTTGGGCTGTGTAGTCTTGGTAACGAGGAGGGAAAATTCACAATGATTACCATTATACTCTGAGTCTAAATACCATAGGCCCCTTACGGTTTAAAAAAATGCTCAGAATGGTATAAAATAATACTCACTCCCAACATCTCCAGTCCAAATACATTATGGGTCGCCATATGTTATGTCTGTCACGCTTCGTCAGATATAATTGGTGCAGTAGTTTTGTGTTTAACCCCGTTTTGGCGAGTGATTGACAGCAGTGGTCATATGCCTGTCCATGTAGACCAGGAATTATAATATAAAAACTGTCAATGGACCTAGGAAACATTGAAACCAAAGTAATGCGGAATAAGTAAACTGAGTATGACTTCTGTTATTACCTTACACTATTCTGAGATTTATTTTTTTTAATATAAGAGGCTGGACCATCCCTTTTTTAATGTTGCTTTTTGCTGATTTTCCAAAATGGCTTACAGAATTGACAGCATTGAGGCATGGGGCACATGCTCTATTGCAGGAATATTGTCCCTCACCTATGGTTCTGTCCACCATACCTCAATGATGTGATTCTTCATGTATAAAAATGCTTTATGTGTAATAGTGCCTTTAACAAAAATTGTGCTTCGGGCCTTGCTTAAGTCAAGTTTCTCTTGAATGTCTTTATATGCGCCAATTTTTTTGTCCTAAACAGAAGAAAAATATAACAAGCTGAGCTACAATGTAAAGCCACTGAGTGCATCGGAATTTACATCGGGGGGACATTTGACCTCAAAGGATTCTAATGAGCACTGCTAATATATAAAATTTTGCCTGATATTGTACATGTAGGAGTTGTGTTCTGTCGCTATGCTCCATATCCTAGTCTTGTGCGTTCATTCACTACAATGCCCTCCATCCCTCCTGCTGTCCTGGCTCTTATACAATTCATAAACTTGGTAACCATATCCCCCTATCTTGAAAATTCCCAGACTTCCTGTAGCTTGGCTCTGCCAAGACCCCAAGAGCTTAAGTATCTACTCTATATACCCAAGACACTGAGAAAAACTTGGTGAAAAGGTCTTTCTCTCGATGCGTCTTACTCTAGCTTCAATAGGGAATGAAATGTCTGATTGTCTATGGGGTCAAGGAGAAGGCAATGAGGTTTTCCAAGATTTATCTGATATTTTCCACTAAAATCTGAGAATTTCTGTAAATATGTAACGATCAGCTGCACTATTAAAACCATCTGCCTGTGTCGGAAACACACGTCCCACCAAAAATTCTGCAATCTATCAAGACAAGGCATCTGACGGGGTCCAGCATTAGGTACATCACCAATTTTTACAACACTCAATCAGTGTGAGATTGGATGAGACAAACACATCAATATGCCCATAAACCTGTTGCAGATGCATCGCTTGTACTTCCTTATAATATTGTGGTCGGTACTAACCACTGTGCACTAGAAAGAACCTGTAACACCTACCTTATTTCAGGAACATCCCATGAAACGTACTGCATATTCAAATACCCAACAAAACCATGCATACAAGGAAAACCTACAAAACCAAGCCATTTTAGAGGTGCTCAGACCTTGTTTAGACATCGGAATCTAGTCAATGTCTCATTTGCTCATATTCTTAACCTTGTCTATATTTATTGCTTCTATATCCCACCCTCTGAGATGCCTTTTCACAGTCTAAGGCTATGTTCATACAGGGCATCTTTTGCTGCTTTTTTGGTGCGTTTTTGAGGTCACAAAGATGCACCAAAATGCATGCACTTCCTTCTCCCAGCAAAGTCTGAGTTTGATTTTGCTGTCCACACTGGGCATCTTTTGTTGGCTGCGTTTTTGAAGATGCAGCATGTGAATTCGTTTTCCATTTTTCCAGCGTTTTTGAGCCCTTCTAGTCAATAGATTTGACTTAAAAAAAATGCATTGGGAAAAATGGGGTAAAAACGCGGCAAAAACGCATTGTTTTTGGTGTGTTTCTTGGGATAAAAACGCTGCATCTTTGTGGTTAAAAAAAAAAAAGATGCCGTGTGTGAACATACCCTTAAAAGGCTTGCTAACATTAAAATGGTGGCTATTCTCACAAAGGTTTTGAATCTCACTATCTTCCCTATGCATTGATACAGAGCAAGGACGTATTGCCATAAAAGCTGTGTCGCCATCCTAAACATGGTAGCCATTTTACTAGTCAGAATGCTTTTTTGGACGCCAACTTTTAGTGAGGAGCATTGCAGCTAAAAGACCACTGACAGCCAGATTGGTTTATCAGTCTCTGCAAGGAGAAAAGTTTATCCCCTTAGACCACACTTTAGCTTCTCATAAAGCCAGATCAGACCTCATACTTTGCACTGACAAAGGACAATCATCCTGAACCAATGTCTGCAAATTGAGGTTCTAATCTGGCATAAATCCTAGGTCATATGAAAAGGCTTGTTAAAGAGCCACTTTTGACTTATAGGATTGCTGCTTCCAATAAGTAGCGCTAGAGTTTGTCCCCTTCCTCCCTGAAGAGACAATTTGAACTTTTAGTGAAAAATCTAGCTGGATAGTTAAAAATGCCTCATCTGTTTAGTCATTTCAGGCAAAATAGTTTAATACGATATTAAATCTGTAACAAATGTGAATGTTGAAGTTCGCCCAAAATCAAATTTCTTGATAAAATTGTTCCCAGATCTTTGCAATAACACCACATATTCAAAGTATCATTATTATATAGTGTTGGATCAGCTCAAATGTATTCTGCATGTACAACTAAAAGGAAAAATGCCATACTTTGCCATATGATCAATCCTAGTATTATGTCCCTTTGACAACTTTCCATCTATTTTCTGACCTTGTGTCATCCCATCATAGTGGCACTGAGTGAATCCAAATCTGAACTAATGTATACCTCCCAAAGACCAATGTAAACAGGCCAATATTCGCTAAACAAGTAAGAATGTATCAATGGCCCATGTAAACATGCATCCAATAAGCCAGCGAACAAAGAAACCATTTGTCATCTAATCATTATGCCATCATAAAAATCAACAATGTTTGTAGCACATCTCCCGTGTAGACACTGTATCACTGTGTGAATGGGCCAAAAAAGGGAATAAAAATTCATGTATTTAGCTGATCAGTGCTCATATATGAACATAAATCTGACCGTCTGCAGTGTAGTTTTGAAGGGAACCTGTCACCAGATTTTTCCCTATTAAACCAAAAATATCACCTTCTGCAGCTCCTGGGCTGCATTCTATGAAGGTGCACCTTGTTGCTGGCCACCTTTTCAGACCTCAGAAACAACTTTACAAAATATTACCTTTTCGTATGCAAATTAGCTTGGTTGGCCAGATGGGCGAGCTCTCTTTCACCTTACGTCTCCCCTCCTGCCGCTGTTCGCCATCCCCCAGTCTTAATTTGCATGGATGACGACTGCCCCGTCATCCTCCACGCTGAAGGTGATATTTTTGGTTTAATAGGGAAAAATCTGGTGACAGGTTCCCTTTTAAAGGAAATCGTGTTCTACAAAAGTTATTTATGAAGGTAATTGAAGAGCTGAGCTTGACCTCCTGGTTTGGGGAGGGAGTATGGACTCATGTAAACTGCAGTTTTGATTGTATATTGCTGTCTCAATGATGATAACAAGAGCTGGGATCTGCTTCCTCTACCGCGTTGGATGGCTGTACACGTTTCACATCCTCATACTGCAGACATCTGTGTCAATGCTTCTTCTATATGTTAACTCTTCACTTTGCCCTGTAAATATTCAGGATCTTGTTACTCAAATTTAAAATCTTCATAGGCACATATGAATTCCTATTATCAATTAGATTGCTGGACATTGCTAATTTATGGGATGGGTGGGTCTGGCACTGGCAAACTCTGCAAGCTCACTATGTGCCTTTAGGGCATGGCTGTGTTTGACATTCACAGACTCTATGATCACATTCACACCCAGCAGGGCTGTAGGTGCTGGGACTTCAGGGTGGAGGCTCTGATTTGCTAGGCAGGTTCTAATCTTTGGGCAGAGTGATTGTTTGCCCAGGTGGGTTATCAAGTGTTCTTGCAGGTACTTATCGTATCCGTATTTTCCACTTGTATATATGCCGGTGATTTCATGTCCTCCATTGTCTGTATTGAGCTGAACACATCAGTCAGATGCCACACAAACAGCTGCTCTCAAAAGAGGTTGAAAATGGCATTCAAAAAGTATATTCTCCTACTAAAACACCATATTATAGTTTATGTAAATCGCTACATAAAAAATGTTAATTAATTTGCAAATACATTCAATTGTCAAGCTTTTCCTGCTTGTTCAGAGTCTGTATAGTGCTTACTAAAGTGATCTCAGTACAGGGTACGTAATGACTCAACTCTGTGAATTCCTTCTCTATAGATAAACTGTAAAATGGTAATCTTTAACTTTAGTGAAGGAGTTTTGGATCACACACGAGGGCGGACGCATATTTATAGCAGTCGGCGGTGAATAATTACCAATTGTTGTTTGTTACACTTGTAATCGCTCTGTTACTTTTAGGGCAAGGTATCATATATACGGCTCTGTGGTGTATTCTTCTGTAACGTGCTTTATTATCTTTAATCTTGCTGCCATTGCATCATCGCCGTAGTTTTTGGGCAAGCGTGGACAGGCAGCGGTTTTTGTCTCTTAGAAACCGCCTGGCTATGTCTTCCCCATGACAGAATCTTGGCTGGTTTCCGAACAAGTGGTGGAAAAGTACTGCGGAGGCCCGAGTTGTGGAGGGACCTTGGTTCATACACTACAGTGTTTGCTTTGCTGCAGCTACAGGAGCTGGAATGTGAGTGAGTGAAGCATTCTGCAAGAGAAAAATCTGCAGCTACTTGAACCTTATTGTGGCACATTCATGTGTAACACGTTTATTCACTTTTGAGCTATTTTTCTGAAAATACCAGTTTTAGTAAACAATTCCCATAATATGATTTTATTATCAGGATCTCTCCTGATAAGCAGTACACATTTTATCAGCAAAGCCTGCCCATTTTAGCAGGACCAGACAATTCTAAGACTATGTGCGCACAGTGCGTTTTTTCGCGGCGGTTTTTGGCCTCAAAACTGCATGACTTTGCTTCCCCAGCAAAGTCTGAATTTCATTTTTGCTGTCCGCTCACAACTTTTTTTTTAAGCTGCGTTTTTTGAGCTTGAAAAAAAAAAATGGACATGTCAATTCTTTCCTGCGTTTTTTTCTGCGTTTCCCCCCCATGCAATGCATTGGAAAAACGCAGCAAAACGCACCAAATCGCGGTAAAAATGCATGCGTTTTTTTACGCGTTTTTCGATGCGGGTGCGTTTTTGTGCGTTTTTAGCGGTCAAAAAAACGCAGCGTGTGCACATAGCCTAAAAGTCCAGAAACTCCCCCAATAAGAGGAGAGAAGGGTCTGGGCCTGTTGGATTTCACCAGCAAATCCTTTTGTTCGGTATAGAGACAAGGTCAAACTACTCTGGCAACAGCCCTCAGAGAGAACACAGGAACTCTTGGCCAAGCTGAATGCTCCTGTAAATAGGGGAGTCGGCACACATAGCTGTCGGCCACTTGATCAGTACTGGGTGAAAGAAGGTTTTAGATTATGGCTTTTAACTGCTCGATTGTTATGTTCTTGGGAAGATCAGCCATCGCCTATACACATTAAAATTGTGAAGAACCCATTGACCATCTATTGTTGGTGAGTAGAAAACTCAGGCATATTGACTTAGAATACCTGATCATTTTGTTTCCGTTGCAGATAAGCTGCTGTCATGAGATGCTTGGTCAGAAGGGGGATATTGAGAGAAATGGCTCTCTATCCACCTGCCCCTTCGGTGGCTATACACAATGCTCTTAAGATGAATCAACCAAAGGGAGTGCATCTCTATGGGAGACTTTTCCGCTGCAGTTGACACATCTCTATAAGAATATAATTACACTGACATAGGATTTTCTTGTTTACACCCTATTTACGAGACTACTGGCAATCACTTTCAGATGGTAAGGTTTGTAGACATGGAGCACTGAATACCTCAATGGTTTCCAGTCTTGTAATGAATAGACAGACTGTATTTTTATCTAGGGATAAACTGTTTTGACTCTGTGGCGTGCAGGCAATAGTTGCTTTTAATCTCTCTGCAGTAAACTTGGAACATATCCCTTGAATGATGTGATTGCTGCAGACTGCATATTTATACAGGGCTCGCTGGCTTATCAGTAATTGCAGTAATAGTGGACCGCCGAGTCAGGGGGGTTATCGAGGGAACTTTATATTACATTACAGAGCTTCTGCCAATGGAAACTGACCTCTCGGCCACAATAATACTAAAGAGCCATAATAAAATACCATTATTTGGCTTGATATATATTCAGTTAGTGATCTTTTTGATCACATGGCATACTGTACACCTACGGTAATTTATAGATGTATGAGGCTAATGCTGGCATTCGCGAGAGCTCCTACCTATACTTTTGATTGCTCCTACCTAGCCTTTTGATTGTAAACAGGAGTGTATGAAAAGGCAGCCCACACAAATGCAATGCAGCCCATAGATAAGGGGCTCTGCAGAGCTTAGACCCATCCCTAGTACATGCCCTTATTATCTCCCGCCTGGATTATTGCAAACTCCTGCTCTGTGGCCTCCCTTCTAACAGTCTCTCACCCCTACAATTTATTCTACACTATGCTGCCCGGCTAATCCACCTGTCCCCCCCGCTACTCCCCGACCTCTCCTCTCTGCCAATCCCTTCACTGGCTTGCCATTGCCCAACGACTCCAGTTCAAAACACTAACCATGACCTACAAAGCCATCCACAACTGGTCTCCTCCCTACATCTGACCTAGTCTTCCGGTACTTACCTTCACGTAACCTCTGATCCTCACAAGATCTCCTTCTCTACTCCCCTCTCATCTCCTCCCACTATCGCTTCCAATATTTCTCCCGTGCCTCCCCTATACTCTGGAATGCTCTGCCACAACACATCAGACTCTCGCCTACCTTGACAAGCTTCAAAAGGAACCTGAAGACCCACCTCTTCCGACAAGCCTACAACCTGCCGCAACCCACAGTCTGATATAGTGCCGCACAATCAGCTCTACCCTCACCTACTGTATCCTCACCTATCCCTTGTAGACTGTGAGCCTTCGCAGGCAGGGACCTCTATCCTCCTGTACCTGTCTGTGACTTGTTTTGTTTGATTATTGTACTTGTCCCTATTATGTATACCCCTTTCACATGTAAAGCGCCATGGAATTGATGGAGCTATAATAATAATAATAATCCATATTTGCGGTGACAGTCTATGAAGAGCTTCCTCTACATACAACAAAATATGAGGAATTTAATTCACAGTGAGAACAGAGACAAAAACCATGGAATTTGTACAGAAAATTAATTCTAATGTTTAACACCATGTTCCTCTGACTCTGTATATAGCAGCTCACCGTAATGGCTTCCGTGTAACGCAAACAGGACATAGTGAGGGAGTTTCCTGTGGTTGTGAATTTCCGGACGGTTTGTAAGGTGAAGAGTTCAGCTAACTATGGTTTATGTAAAATCTTGTGAAGCTTTACGAGCTGTAAGTTTTGGTATGAAAGTTTAGCAAGATTCTCATGTGACTTGTCCTCTAAGGCCTTGTGCGCATGCTGCATTTTTTTGCCACATTTTTGGATGCAGTTTTTGTCCCAAAACTGCATGCATTTCCTTCCCCAGCAAAGTCTATGATACTTCATGTTTGCTGTCCGCACGTTGCAGCTTTTTTTGGCTGCGTCTTTGTGGTGACCACAAAGATGCAGCATGTCAATTCTTTTCGCGTTTTTGCCAGCGTTTTTGAGCCCTTCTAGTCAATAGATTTGACTTAAAAAAACGCAATGGGCAAAAACGCTTTAAAAAAACGCAGCAAGAAATGCATGCTGAGGGAGCGTTTTTTTTGGGACCAAAAACGTGCATCTTTCCGCCACATGTGGATTTCATGAAACAGGAAGTTAGTCTAAAAAAAAGCCATAATGGCAGATGTGATTTACTGTATATTTTTAATAAAAATTGTGATAAAAGAATAAACGCAGGCACGCTGTTGTTAGTCGTTCCCGGGGTGTCACACGTGGCGATGTGTGCTGCCTCAGGAACGACAAACAACCTGCGTCCTAAATGAGCAATGATATTTTGAAAATGAACGACGTGTCAACGATTTGGTATTTCGGATTGTTAGCGGTCGCTGGTGTCACATGCTACGACGTCGCTAACGAAGCCTGATGTGCGTCACGAATTCCGTGACCCCAGAGATATCTAGTTAGCGATGTCGCTGCGTGTAACGGGGCTTTAAGGATGGCTAATCCGGCCAATATCAGCAGGATTGTGTGTATGGAGGCATCCTGACAGATGATGTTGAGGAAGTGAAGGATTTAGCTTGTTGGGAGTTTAAGTGGTTCATCCTCCAGTTCTAACGGAGATAAGTCACTGCCAGACTCTGGCAGCAGCTCATTCATAAAAAACACTAATGCTTGGCCATACCAAGCATTCCTATGTATGTAGAAGGTGCAATAGGCAGTTGATGACCGAAAGTTTCATCTTTTTGGTATGGAGGGCTTTAACCAGATGTAAACATTTGGTATGTCACTGCAGAGTGCATGCATACAACAATAAACAGATAAATACTATCCATTTTAACTTAATCAGAGAGAACATCCATCTCTAAAGGAGGAAACTCCAAACAAACATTAAATATCCGTAGAACAAGGAGTTAATGCTTCAAAATGTATTGTACAACTGTTACAGCAAGACAGTGCAAAGTGCTCCTACAAAGTATAAGGCCTAAGACACACGGCATGAAAATCGGAGCGAGTGGCATGCCATAAAACATCGCAAGCCACTCGGACCAATATTACTCTGTGCCAGCACCCATGAGCGATTATTTTCTCAGCCCTAATTGGACCGAGAAAACAATCGCAGCATGCTGCGAGTGTAATGCGAGACTCATTTCTCTCGCACCCATTCAAGTCTATGGGGTGAGAGAAAAATCGCACTGCACTCGCAGTATACCACTGTACTGTGAGTACAGAGGGAGAATGGCAATAGCCAGCAATGGAGGAGAGAGGGAGAAAAATCCCTCCCGCCCCTCCGCAGCGTCGGCCCGCCCCTCCTCAGAGCTGACCTGACACCCCCCCCCCCTTCCCCCGCAGCTGTGGTCCGATCGGACCTCAGTCGCAGTGACACTCGCATGACACTCTGCTCCCGATGTGCTGCCAGCGTGAGCCAAGTGTCATAGTAGACCCCGTGTGGCCCCGGCCTAAACATACAAATATAAAAACACGTAACATGCAGGCTAAAGAGGACAAAATATATACCATAGATCCCTCTAGACAGAACCCAGGTGACAAGATTACAAATAGAACCACTTAAAGGGAACCTGACACCAGATTTGAGGCATATAAGCTGCGGTCACCACCAGTGGACTCTTATATACAGCATTCTAACATACTGTAATATAAGAACCCAGGTCGCTGTGTAGAACGTAAAAAAACACTTTATAATACTCCCCTAAACAGGCAGTGCGAAGCAGATGGGTGTCTCCGTTCTCCGGGAGCGGCGTCTCCTCTTTCGGCCAGCTTTGTCCTCTGTGTTCTGAAGCCTGGGTGAATGACGCGTCCTATGTCATCCACACAAGCAGACACTGGGGTCCTGCGCAGGTGGACTTTAATCTGCCCTAAGCATGGC
Source organism: Anomaloglossus baeobatrachus (assembly GCF_048569485.1). Taxonomy (NCBI): domain Eukaryota; kingdom Metazoa; phylum Chordata; class Amphibia; order Anura; family Aromobatidae; genus Anomaloglossus; species Anomaloglossus baeobatrachus. Next base: position 89,417,413 of record NC_134364.1, on the reverse strand, counting down.
AGATCAAAGTATTGTAGTGCGCATACATGGAACCTCAATGCCGGCTATTGTGGATTGCACATTGGTTGCAATTTTTCCTGTATACCACTATTCTATTTTTTTACAAAAGGGAAAAAAGGGGGATGGGTTTTTGTATTTAAGTGGTTATATTTGTAATCTTGTCACCTGGGTTCCCTAGAGGGATCTATGGTAGCTATTTTGTCCTCTCTTACCTGCATTGCACGTGTTTTTAGATTTGTATGTTTATACTTTGTAAAGCACTTTGCACTGTCTCAACAGTTGTACAATAAATTTTGAAGCATTAACTCCTTGTCCTCTGGATATTTAATCAACAATAAACACCATCCTTCCTTTTTCTATTAAACTAAGAGAAGTGGTTATTTCTATACTAAAAAAAATTCACCCCAGTCATGAATTTATTTCTATTTTACTTCTAGTTTCAAGTACAACTTCTCCCATTTGTGGTCCATTATGTAATATTCCTAAATTTTGGTGTATGGGTTAGTCTCCAAGTTACTCACCAAGAATCTTGTATCTTTCTTACAGAAACCCAAACCACCAACCACTAAAATGGCAAACAAAGGACCTTCATACGGATTGAGCAGGGAAGTGCAGATGAAGATTGATCAGAAGTACGACCCAGAGTTGGAGAACATCTTGGTCCAATGGATAACCACCCAGTGCCCTGCTGAATGTGGGCGTCCAGAAGAAGAGGGAAAATCTGGATTTCAGAAGTGGCTGAAGGATGGCGTTGTGAGTGCAATGGCTTTTGCTACTGCAGTTGCATCAATTATTTATTATGAAATCTTCATAGTTGTAACCTAGACTTACAGAACTGTCCTACAACTTCACGCATTTGTTAACAGAAAAATTAAATAGCAAAATATAGTCAATTCTGGAAGAATATAAGGACTAGAGTGTACAATCTGGTATGCTGATTTCTAAAGAGTATAACTAAAAAATAAATTACTATTATAGCAACCTGGAAATGAAAAGTTTTAGGACTTAACATTAAAGTAGTAAATATCAAACTTGGGAAACTTGGGAATGATGGGTCATATAGTAAACCACAAAATGTCTGACCAAACCTGCATACATATTTATTTCTTCTCATTACTTTAGGTACTTTCCGAGCTGATTAATTCCCTTGCCCCGGGTTCCGTGAGCAAAATCCAAAAATCCACAATGGCCTTCAAACAGATGGAGCAAGTGTCTCAGTTCCTGAAGGCCTGTGAGCGATATGGCATTGCAGCTGCTGACTTGTTCCAGACAGTTGACTTATGGGAATGTATGGATATATATATCATTCTGAACTTATTGATGTACATCTTTGACCTGCTTGCAGCCTGACCTGTATGCTAAAAAGACTCAACTGATTTGTTGATATTGGAGAAAATGATGGCAGCAGGTCAAGATATATTTTTAATACATCTCTTCAAAAATGTTTTTATTTTTTTGTCAATTTTATTACAGGCAAGGACATGGCCAGTGTGCAGAGGACCCTGATGAACTTGGGTGGTGTGGCGGTAACAAAGTGTGACGGCCAGTTCCGTGGAAATCCTGACTGGTTCCCTAAGTGAGTGCTTTAAGTCAAACAAAGCTAAGCAGAGTTTCTATTTTTTTAATACTTGACCATAGGTAGGAACTTGGCGTAGTGGCCGATTGTTAGGCTCAGTCCCAGGCATTCATTACTTTGTATTCATACTACTAAAAAGTGCAGTTTCCTACCCATTTCAAGACAAAATCTTTGCTTGGAAAATGATACTCCAAATGTACCGTATTTTTAGTTCTATACGCAAGGCATAATATTACAGAAGATCTAACAGGTGCTCGATTGAGTTCTTAATTTTTAAGGCCTACAGTACTCCTTCACATTAAAGCCCCATTTGATGTGTATTGTGGCCCTGCAAACCTTCTTGTGAACTCAAACTCTCCTTTCCTTTAGCTATAAAAACTACTGCCAGAGAAATAAGACAATGGATTACTCCACTCTCCCCATAGAGAACACACAAACACGTGGCTCTGTTGAGCTTTCATGCTTATGAGAGAGTCGGGAGAAAAAGCTGTTGGCTGAGTGGAGCCATAAGTATAGGGAAGTAAGGAGTGATAGCTGTAGGCCAATAATCGTGTAGTAGTTGGGAGCAAGTTAGGAGGGAGTAGGAACAGAAGGCTCTATCCTGAACGAATTTTTGTGTGTGTGTGTGTGTGTGTGTGTGTGTGTATAATTGGGGAGGTTTAGTTGGCGGTCAAGATGAGTGTTCACGAGTATAGTTGAGTAGAAAGAGCTGTCAGATGAAAGTGTTTGGCCACCAGCTATCAATAATGTATATATGTAAATAAACTATTTGCCCAACATTTGTAAGTAAATCTGAGGACATTCATTTCTTGGAAAGAATGCCTAACACATTCTTCTTTAACAAATTCTTTACAATTTTTTAGGAAATCCATGGAAAACAAACGTGAATTTTCAAAAGATAAATTAAAAGAAGGGCAGAGCGTCATTGGTCTACAGATGGGCACCAACAAAGGAGCTTCCCAGTCTGGAATGACTGGCTATGGCATGCCAAGGCAAATCCTCTGACGGACCAAATCCTGGAAACACCTGAACAGATTACCAAGCAGATCATCCACTCATCTCTTAGGTCTTCTCTTTTCTCTTCTCCCAGGACATTATCATCTAGTCCTTATCATCAAACTCCAAACATGGTCCCGTTTTCCCACCCCATTTTTAGGGAAACGTGATAAGTATTTAATTTTTGATTGTTTAGGAATTAAAAGTTTTTAGTGTCTTTTATGAGGATGCACCGCCATGCCTTAACATTCCACAAACCGGCCTGCTACAATGTTCTTTATATATTCGTGACCAAAGTTAAGTGGATTGTTTATTTCTAATCTTGGTTCTTTTAATCCTGTGGTTTGTTGAGATCTTCTGTAGTATACAGTAACCTCCGCTCAGCTTCATGGTGATCGAACCAATAGTGCAAAAGGGAATGCAACTTTCAAGCTCTTCTTAGTAGTCTATTCCTTGTGACTGGGGTGGGACCTGAGAATCTTGTGGCTCTGCTCTCTGAATCCAATACTGTTATATATATTTCTGATCCAATTAAAGACCAATCTATGTTTATAAAGTGAGCCTTCTTGGTCCATGTATCTAAGCGTCTATATTCTTCTTACAAGTAATTACAATTTAATTATCATTATTGCTGCCAGTAGAGTCACTGCTTTCACATAATCCCTATCTTGTACTGATCCTAAGGTACATCCGATATTATACTTCAGAGCTGCACTGAATATTGGGTTGGTACAATAATATATTTATTCACTTTATATAGTGCTATTAATTCCATAGCGCTTTACATACATTGGTAACACTGTCCCCATTGGGGCTCACAATCTAGAGTCTAAAGTCCCTACCAGTATGTTTTTGGAGTGTGGGAGGAACATACAATCTCCTTGCAGATGTTGTTCTTCGTGGGATTTGAACCTAGGACCCCAGTGCTGAAAGACTGCAGTGCTAACCCCTGAGCTACCATGCTGCCCAATATAAGTACATACATTAGATTACTGATCCTGTACGGATCCTGAGTTACATCTTGAATTATTCTCCAGAGCTGCACTCACAATTCTGCTGGTGAAGTCACTGTGTACACACATTACATTACGTATAATGAGTTACATCCTACATTATACTTCGGAGCTGAACTCAATAGTGTACTGGTGCAGTCACTGAATACATTCATTACATTACTGATCCTGAGTTAAATCCTCTATTATTCTCCAGAGCTGCACTCACTATTCTGCTGGTGTAGTCACTGTGTACATTCATTACAATATTTTTCCTGTACTGATCCTGAGTTACATCCTGTATTATACTCCAGAGCTGCACTCACTATTCTGCTGATGAAGTTTCTGTAAATATAAATGTCTTATCCAATACTGATCCCAAGTTACTGTTTCAATGAAACATTAGAGCTCCATTCACAATTTTTACACTTTCTATGTATTATCTGCGTGTTTAGTGTTTGGGAACCAGTTTTCAAAGGTGAACTGGTTTTCGGCTGTCATTATACATAATACGGATATAAAATAAATAAAACATTAGGTGATGAGGAATTACAGTATCAATCTTTTATTATTTTACTGAATATGTTTGATTCCAGTCCTAAAATGTAGTTTGTGAACACATCAATCAAATTAAATAGGGAATGGTGGGGATGTGCTAATTTCAGAGCAACAAAACATGTATTGTCATCTCTCGACTAAAACTGAAGCATCTACAGACCATGTGGGGTGGCGTTGGTCCAAATTTTAGGACCCCCAGCAGTGTGACCTTGTTTGAATAGTTTTAAACAGAACATAGAGCTGTACATATTGCGAAACAGACTCTCAACTTTTGCTTTATAGTTAGTGCTCTCTCCAATATAAACACATCCATCATATGGCGCCCTGGTCATGGGAGAAGGTAAATAATATATATAATGTACAGCCGTGGGTTGATCTCTGATGTGAGCCAATAGCTGTGTTAACATCGGAAGACTATTCTATCAGAAAGCGTCTGACCCCAAAGACCAAGACCCCACTGGGACACAATACAAGTACTTACAGGATGGAGAACGTCTTGCTTGACAATTTCTGTAACTTCCATCTATGTCTAAAGATCTGAATAAATGCTGCCACTTCTGTATTAAATCCCATGAACCGATAACTAGAGTATGGAACGCTCACACTGTGTTAGGCATAAGTGACATATCCAGGTAATACAGTGGAGCCTTGGTTTACGAGAACAATCCGTTCTGGGACTGTGCTTGTAAACCAAGTTACTCGTCTAGCAAAACAAAATTTCGCATAGGAAATCATTGCAATGCAGACAATTCGTTCCACAACTTGTTCAATGTCCCATCCTGGTCCCCCTATTGTGCCATTCTACACATACACATACACAAACACATACACACACACACACACACACACACACACACACACACATATATAGTATGCTCACCTTACCCTCCATTCCATCGCCGGCCTCCTGGTTCTCGTAGATCGCCGGTACAGGATGTGTATCGGGTAACTATCGCGACTGATGCCGGCGCTTCTGCTGCCAGAGCGCTGACGTCACAGGCAGAAGCCGCTTGCCTCTGATTCGTCAGCGCACTGCCTTTGAGCAGTGGCTGACAGGGGAAGTTCCTCTATCATCGCGATGGTTACCTGATATACATCCTGTACCGGCGAACTGCAAGAACCATGAGGCCGGCAATGGAATGGAAGGTAAGGTTAGCATAATATGTGTGTGTTTGTGCGTGTATGTGTGTTTTGTGCATACATGTCTGTTTGTGTGGACTGCAAAAGCGGGTCAGAGCACGGTGAAAGTACGGAACCGGAAGTGTGTGCAGTGAGTATTTGCTCGTAAACGGAGTTACAAATTTACAGCCAGCTTTGCTCGTGTAGTGAAATACTCGCACACCAAGGTACTCGTAAACTGAGGTTCCACTGTATTCCATAAATGTTTGCGGTGGCCATGCCATGACTAACTTTTGTTTCTTGGTTTTATGTGAATAAATTTTAATATTTCTATAGTTGAAAGTTATACAGCTTTCCAATATGATCTCTGCCAGAAAGTGAAAAAGCATATTATTTACATTGACAGGTTTTTTTTCTTCCTACAAAATGTTGCAAAATAACTAAATACCGTATTTTTCACTTTATAAGACGCACCTGATTATAACACGCACCCCCAAATTTGGTGAAGGAAAAGAGAATTTTTTTTTAATGTTAAATGGGGTCCATCTTATAATGCCAGTGTCCGTCTAACAAATCATATAGGGTATATGTCCCTCATAACCCCCCATCCTAAAATTAGCCCCCCTTAATCTGGATATGGCCCCCTTATATTGAATATAGCCCCCTTGTGCTGGGACACGTCCCCCTGTGCTGCCCATGGCGACTATAGATGGCACATCTCCCCTGTGTTTGATATGGCCCCCATACTGCTGCCCATGGCCACTATAGATGGCACATCTCCCCTGTGTTAGATATGCCCCCCATACTGCTGCCCATAATAAAGTAAAACACTCTTTCCTTACCTTCTCAGCGCTGTAATCCCTGTGTCTCCCTCCGTGGGGTTGAGCTCCTCCTCCACTTCCTGGTTCTTGCTGCTGGTCATGTGATCGGCACAGCAGAGTAATATCATCTCTGCGTGCCTTATCACAGACAGCAGCAGCAGGAGACCTGGGAGATCAACGCTGGAGGTAAGTAAAGCTTTTTTTATATTACTATGGGCAGCAGTATGGGGGCCATATCCAACACAGGGGGGATCATGTGCGATCAAAGGGAGCACAGGCAGATATAATATGCCCCGCTGCCCCAGCCCATCAGCGCGATGCGGTTTCAGCACCATGCTGATGGACAGCGGCTGTGCATATTATATGAGCGGGAGCAGGAGATCTAACGCTGCCGCCCGCAGCTTTCACCTGCCCCCAGCACCGCTCCAGAGCGGACCCTGCAGTGATATATATGTACACCCCCCCCCCGTAAATTCGGTTTATAAGACGCACCCCCTACTTCCCCCAAACTTTGGGGGAACAAAAGTGCGTCTTATAAAGCGAAAAATACGGTATATGCCACAAAAAACCCTACTAATTCTGATAAATGCCAAATGTGATAATGTGATCCCTTCTCCATATTGTCTGTGTCTGATAGTCATGGCCCACAGTGTAGGTCTCCTGACCAAGCACATTGTTCAGTTTGAGTCAGGAGACAGATGGCTGATCCAGAAAACACAGTTCATTCAGCAGTACTTACTAGGAAAGCAAATGTGGAAAAACACCTTGAGTAGCAGAGTACTGGGTGGTGACAATAAGGGCCATTTTAAAGGCATGACATGACATTTTTGTGGTAGCCATGAAATAAAACACAAAAGAAAGCTCTTACTGGACACTGCAACACTTTCAAGTCCCTGAAATTGGCAGTAACAGTCATGTGCCACCATGATTGCTAAGAGGGCTATAAGACGACTTCTTAAGGTTCAAGTGTGGGGTCAATCAATAGCTGTCGATAGACGTGAACAGGTAAGTGGGTGAGTATATGTTTTATTTTTTAATTTTAAGACCACAGTGAGTCTAGTTATAAAATATAGTTGTGAATGACCCCTTTTTACAACCAATAACAGGACTCTATATGTAGTGGGTAGTATCATCCAAATCCTCAGTGTGATTGCTATTAGGTGCAACTATTTTCAAAGCCAAAAAAAGACTCCCTGGACTCTGATACATCCTGAACGAGGCCATATTGAGATAACAGAAGATGGCTTCTTTAAGGCTGCTTTCACACATCAGTTTTTTGCCATCAGGCACAATCCGGCGTCTGTTGCCACCGGATGCGTTTCGGTTTTTGCCCCATAGACTTCTATTAGCGCCGGATTGTGCCTGTTGGCCTTGCGTTCCATCCGGCTTTTGCCGGATCCAGCAAAATTTGTTCGTGCGGCGACCGGATGGAACGCTGAGGGGAACGTTTTTTTGTCTCCGGAGAAAAACCCGCATTGCGCCGTGATTTATAATGGAAGCCTATGGACGCCGGATCCCGCACAATGCAGCAAAAAAACGGATACGGCCGCTGGATCCGTTTTTTTTAACTGAGCATGCTCAGTAACCCAACGGAAACATCAAAAAACTGAAGAAACTGATGGAAAAAACTGATGCAAATGATCCGTTTTTTTGCTGGATCCGTCGCATTTGTTTTTTTGCCGGATCATGCCTGATAGCAAAAAAACTGATGTGTGAAAGGAGTCTAACCTGTTAGTTAGATAGTCAGACACTGAGACAGATGGTGGGCAGGGAAAAGTAGGGAATGTCCAAAGATGTCCCACCATGAGCACTTGCAGCTCGTTTGCTAAAGATTTCTGAGCCAGAATGTGGAAAAAAATACAAAATGGATCTTTAAAATCAAGGTATGGATTTAATCAGCCTCAAAGTGCTGCTCACCATTATTGGCACCCCTTAATTTTTTTTCATACACGGTACAATATCTTCAGAAATAAATCGAAGTTTTATATCCTCAGGATTTTTAATTAGTGGTCCAAAGTAATACAACAATAAAACACTGTCAACTTACATGTTGCAATTTCAAAGACAAAACAGAAAAAAGTGTGTCCACAATAAATGCCCCACTAATTAATATTTGGGTGCACACCCCTTGGCAATGATGACACCTTCCAAACATTTCTTGTAGCCATCTCTAAGCTGCTTGCACTTCTCAGCTGGTATTTTCTCCCACCATTCCTTTGCAGTTTGTTCACGCTCTTGAATGTTTTTAGGGTTCTTTTTCCTCAATCGCAGATTTTAGCTCACCCCAAAGATTTTCAAAGGGATTGAGGTTAGGATTAATTGCTGGCCATTTTAAAAGTCCATTTTTTTTGAACCATTATTGTGTGCTTTGCGGTTTTCTCTTGCTGGAGGATCCGTGATCTTCGAATCAAACCAAGTTTTCTTAAACTGGGTAGGACATTTTGCTCTAAAATTTCTTGATAATTCTCTGATTTCATGATTTTTGTGATACGGCAGCAAAGCAACCCCAAAGCATTATGGATTCTCCACCATGCTTAACTGTTGGTAGGGTGTTCTTTTCCTTAGCTTCATTGCACCAATCTGTAAACAAACTGTTGCTTTGCATTGCCAAAAGGGTCTATTTTTGTTTAATCTGTCAACAGAACATTTTCCCAGAAGGATTGTGGTTTGCCAAGATCAGTCGTTCCTTTTTATGTCTTTTCTTTACCAACGGTTTCTTCCTTGGCCTTTGTCAGTAAAGCTCTGTTTGGTTTAGTGAGTAGCGTATGGTACTTGTTGAAACCATGACCCCAGCCTGTTCCAGGTTGGCCTTTAAGACACTGAATGTTTGACGTTGGTAGTTTTCCACCATTCCCACCAACCTTTGAAGACCGCTCTTGACAATTTTCCTCTTTCCCCCACATCCAGGGAGGTTCTTGATGGTTCAATGCTTAGCAAACTTCTTAATAACATTGTGCACTGCTGAAACTGGGATAACAAGGTACTCTGAGATGGTCTTATTCCCTTTGAAAGTCTTGTGTTTGCTAATAATAGCAGTTCTGATGTCCTCAGTCAGCTACTTGGTCTTCATCATGGTGACAGAGGAACAGGGCTTAACATGTGACTTCTTAAAAAAACTGAAGTCATCATTCATTGGCTAATGTCACATGGGCACCGACAATTTATCACAGGTATTTCTCATTTAAGATTTACCACAGGTGAGTTAAAATGTGTTTCCATACTAATTTAATGTAAAGGGTGCCAATACCAGTGTCACAGCAAGCTTTAGGCTATGTGTCCACGGTAGAATGTACCTGCGGATTTTTCTGCATGAAAATCCACGACTTTCGCGGCAAATCCGCACCTTTTTTTTGCCGCGGATTACCGCGAAATTGCCACGGATTTTGATGCGGATTCCCCCCCCCCCCCCATTCTATACCCAAAATCTGCACCAAAATCCGCAACAATAATTGACATGCTGCAGATTTTTCCAGATCAAAATCCGCGGAAAATCCGCCGCGGAAAAATCCGGAGCATGGACACAGCATTTCCAAAATGCCATTGAAATGGCTTGGAAGTGCCGCTGCTGCAGATTTTCGGTAAATCCGCGGCAAATCCGCGGCGTGGGCACATAGCCTTAGGGTTTTCTATTTTCCCCTCCCAACGTTTTTTGTGTTAAATTGTTAGCGTTTGCTCTTCATTTGAGGTAAAAAATTTTAAAGTCAAATTCCCTTTAAGAAGGAGCGTGCTGGGGGGCGTGGCCGGAGCTTCATGGAGCAGGACGTGTAGGGACTGAGCTCCTTCACCCGGGAGTGAATTAAGCCCATTTGCATCAGCTTGGAGTGTCCAGGATGGGGAAGAGAAAGCCCCTAAAAGCTGCCAGGGACCAGGGAACCCCAGCGCCGCTCACCCTGGACTCCTATCTGTTAAAGGACCTGCCAGGAGAGCAAGACCGGGAGGACGCTAAGATGGCGGAGGCGCCACAAGCTGCTGCGGCTCCAGGAGACATGGGAGACAGCGGACGGAGGGAGCCGGAACACACCACAGACGGAGGAGGAGGTGAGGGGTCTGGAGAGGTCGGCGGCGCAAGTGAAGACAGAGAGGAGGAACCAGCAGGTGCCGACAGGAGGGGACCGGGCCTCGTGGCAAAGATGGCGGCGGCGGCGGAGGAGCGGCACAGCGACTCACCTGCTCGCGACCGGGACTGCGGGGAAGAAGCTGAAGTCGCACGCCCACAGACTGCAGGACCGGGTAGGAGGCAGACGTTCTCCCTAGAGGCGAGCTCCGGCGGTCGCGTAGTGATAGGGGAAATGCCGCTCCTCCCCCCACTGGAGAGCAGTGGCGGCTGGAGTCCGTCGGCACTAGCTGTAGACCCGCAGGGGGAGACCAGTGGCTCAGCGTGGGGCGATGAGGCTGGGGACTGGGGGAGCTCTGGAGGTGGGATGATGGACAGCCTGATGGGGGATGGGGGAGAGGCACATGGGAAGGCCCGGGAGGCCAGGAATGAGATCGTGCAGTCTGCAGCTCTTTCCCAGCCTGTCTGGGATGACTCAGATCCTCATAGCGGTGCCCCCCTTTCCTCCCCACTGGGACCACCAATATTACAAAGTGTGACTTACACCCCAAGGCCTCAAAGGCACCAGAAAGCAACGGGGGAAGCAGGGCCAAAGAGCCCAGTCCCTGTATTACAATATAAGGAGCCCTCTAGGACCCCACTGAGTCCACCTGACGGAGTGGCTTCCAGGAGGGGGCCACCGGGACACCTGAGTGCTGAACCTGTGCCTCTGCAGCCTGCCTGTCCTTCAGCAGACTGGTGGGAATTTGTGCGTCAGCTCCCTACAAAAACGGACTTCCAAGCACTTATTTCTGAGGTAAAAGATACCTGCAGGTCTGAAATAGCGGCGGTCCGACAAGATGTGATATCTGTCTCTAAAAGAATAAACCAGTTGGAGACTGACCACAATGATGCTAGAACAACCATTCGCCACCTCCAGTCCCACGCCTCCTCCCAGGCCGACGCCATAAGAGAATTACAGCGTCACATTGAAGACCTTGACAACAGAGGTAGACGCCATAATATAAGGGTCAGAGGCGTGCCGGAGGCCCAAGTAAAGGAGGACATTACAAAAATTCTGCAGACCATATTTAATTCACTCCTTCAGCGCCCTCCTGATAGCCCAATTCCTATGGACAGGGCACACAGGGGTCTGCGCCCCAAAAATTTGACAGGGAACCCGAGAGACATTATTTGCCATATTGTGGACTTCCAACTTAAAGAGGAAATAATGTTCAGAGCACGACCGCCAAAACAAGCAATGTACCGAGATGCTAAGATTCAATTGTTTCAGGATCTTTCATGGCTGACGCTACAGCAACGGAGGGCCCTCCGTCCACTACTGTCATCCCTAAAGGCTAACAATATCCTCTATAGATGGGGGTTCCCGTTCAGTCTGTCGGCGCGACGGGGGGAGTCATCGGCCAGCCTTAGGACCCCTGCGGATCTGGAGTCTTTTTGCCGGATATTCGACCTTCCTGTCCCGGACCTGCCAGACTGGACTCTGCCCCAACAGATACAGCAGCTCCCTCAGACCTGGCAACCGGCTGCGGCGGCACGTAAACGGCGACCTAGAGGCCTAAGAGCAGAAGGACCTACCTGATGGCTTTTTTCCGTGACTTTGTAGTCATTTTTTGATCCCATATGGAAACTCCAGGAGGTCAACTGATTTGCTTTTACTGCTTCCCATTTCCCGGGGACATCCTTCTGTACACAAAACCCCGGGGGAGGGGGGGTTTAGATCCCTGGTCCGGTTTGTGAAGTTCCGTCACTGACCCTTCTGCAGAGTCGTACCAACTGTTTCGCACTTTGGTTTATAGTGCGGGTTATAGTTAGTGAGGTATTTTTAATTTGGTATAAAAGTAAGTCGACTCTGCTGGTGGGGTAGTGGACGGTCGGGGTTGAATCCATACCCTTAGTACATAATTGGAGAGTTTATATTTTTTTGGTAGAACATAAGTATGTTTTGGTTTATTCTTTCTTGTTCTGGTTGTACTCACAGATATGCAATTCACTATAGTAGAGGCGCTCTGTCCCGGAAGAATCCAGGGAGTATAGCTACCATACACATCGAGCGACAGTCACAAACGCTAGCCCTGACATTAGCTTACTTTAAGGTACTGGGATGGCTACGTTGATGAGCCTTAATGTGAAGGGGTTGAATTCCGATGTTAAAAGGAGGCTGGTGCTTCAGGAGATGCGAAAATCACTGGCGGATGTGGTGTTCCTGCAAGAGACACACTTCACCGAAAAAAGTTCTTTTAACTTTGCCCGCCATTGGTTTCCTCAATCCTTTTCAGCTATAAATACAAAAAAGAAAGCTGGGGTAGCTGTACTAATTTCTCGCACTTGCCCGCTTCAAGTGAGTAAGTGGGAAGCTGATCCCTCAGGTCGCTACCTGATCATCCAGGGCACGCTGAATGGGATGAAATTAGTCCTATGTAACCTCTATGCTCCAAACTCTAACCAGGTTAGATTTGTTTCCTCGGTCCTTTCACGCCTCCCGTCAGATCGGGGGGTTTTTCACATTATAGGAGGGGACTTCAATATGGTGTTTTCACATAGAGCCGATAAAATGCTAGCACCTTCGCAATCCACAAACTTGAGTAGGTCATCAAATCTGTCTACGGGATTTCGCAAGTTGATCCATAAATACCACCTATTTGATCTGTGGAGAATTGATAACCCGACAGCAAGACAATACACTTTTTTCTCACACCCTCATAATTCCCACAGCCGAATAGACTATTTTTTTGGTAATGTCCTCACGCTTAGAACACTCAGACAAGCACAAATAGGCAGTATCACGTGGTCAGATCATGCTCCCTTAATACTACACCTTAACTTAAATATTCCCATAAAAAGAACCCATTGGAGATTAAATGAATCCCTACTCACTAACCCCACTTCCCGAGAGTATATCTGTAAGGCTATACAAAATTACTTTGCGGAGAACTCTCGGACCCTGCCATCATTCCCAGTGATATGGGAAGCCCACAAGGCGGTTATTAGAGGGGAGTGCATAGCTATTTCCTCCAGGCTCAAAAAGGACTCACAGTACCTTTACCGTCAATGTGAAACAGACCTCCGAGCAGCGGAGGAACACCTTCGCATCCGCCCCTCTAAGACCCGCCTGAAAGTGGTAATAGACCTCAGATCTAAATTAAAAGAGATAGCGCACGGGAAAATAGAAAAGCTATTGAGATACTCACGTCAGAAGTATTATGAGTTTGGCAATAAGCCACATACGATGCTGGCCAGAAGGCTCCGGGACCAAACAATAACTTCTGCACCGAGCGCCATAAAAGACACTATGGGCACCCCTCACTATGATCCCGCAAAGATTGCACAACTCTTTCACGCATATTATACATCCCTGTACTCTATTCCTCCGTCACTACCAATGTCCCATCCGGATAGAACAACAATTATGAATGACTATTTGGCTGAATGTCACCTTCCAAAACTGTCCCAGGAAGCTCTGGAGGATCTTAATCGAGAAATAACCCCGGATGAGATCCATCAGACCGTTAAAGACCTCCCAAACCACAAGGCCCCAGGCCCAGATGGGTTTACTTACCTATATTATAAAACCTTCCTGGGAGAATTGTCGCCGCATTTGACTCACCTTTTCAATCTCTTTATGAAGGGTGAGGACATCCCAAACACTTTTTTACACTCTTATATAACTGTTATACATAAAGCTGGTAGGGATCCCATGGATTGTGCGAGCTATCGCCCGATCAGCCTCTTAAACTCTGATCTTAAAATATTCACCAAATTGCTGGCAGACCGTTTAAATAACTGGATTCCACAGCTGGTCCATAAGGACCAAGTAGGTTTCGTTCGCTATCGGCAGGCGGGGACAACACCAGAAGGATCTTGGATTTGGTGGAGGTGGTAAACAGGGAGGGAGTGGAGGCACTTCTTCTGGGACTGGACGCGGAGAAGGCTTTTGACAGGCTGGATTGGTCCTTCATGTTTTCTGTGCCACTTCGGCCTGTCGGGCCCGTTTATCTCAGCCCTGCGGGGCTTGTATTCCCTCCCGGCGGCAACGATTCGCCTCCCTCATGCACACTCCAATCCCCTGCCGATTCGGAATGGAACTAGGCAGGGCTGCCCTCTGTCCCCTTTGCTATATGCTTTAAGTATTGAACCACTGGCAGCACACATTCGACTTAATCCGGACATTGGGGGGGTCAAAGTTAGGGACAAATCTTTTAAAGTGGCCCTATTTGCAGACGACGTCCTCCTGTCTCTGACTAACCCCGCCATTTCCTTGCCAAACTTACACGCAGTACTCACACAATACGCTAGACTCTCGGGCTATAAACTTAACTCCGACAAAACAGAGGCTTTGCCGCTTAATATCCCAGAAACTAAATTACAGATCCTTAAACAGAACTTCAAGTACTCTTGGCGCTCAGACTCCCTACGATATTTAGGAGTCAAAATTACCCCTAATTATAGAACATTGTATCAGGCTAATTTCCCGCCTCTGATACGCGAAGTGGAAAATAGCCTGAAAAAGTGGTCATCACTTCAGATCTCTTTCTTGGGTAAAATTGCTGCAATTAAAATGTCAGTCATCCCTAAATTTCTGTACCTGTTTGAAACACTTCCGGTGCGGGTTCCCCTGGGGGTATTGAAAAAAGTCCAATCAAAACTTTTGCAATTTATATGGCACTCAGGAAGGCACCGCATCCCGGATTCAGTACTATGCGCACCACGTACAAAAGGGGGCTTGTCGTGTCCGAATCTTAGGCTTTACTACTATGCCGCACATCTGCGTAGCCTGGCGTCATGGACGACCTTACCGGCTTTTAACAGGTGGACGGAGATAGAGAAGCTTTGGTTGGCACCTTTCCACCCTAGCTCGCTAATATGGGGACGCCCTAGTGACACCCCCTCCAGAGAACTCCTGGGTCCGATGGCGTTTACGAGAGAGGTGTGGCGGCAGTGCAGAATGAAGTTCCAGCTGGCATCGCAGTCTTCCCTGCTGACTCCTTTCTTGTTCACACCACATCTGACAAAGGGTATGAACTCAGAGGTGACGGGGCAAGGGGTGAAGGCGGGCCTATACTGTTTCCGGGATCTGGTCAACCCGGGTACGCTGAAATTGAAACCATTTTCGGATTTACGATACCAACACAACCTACCCCTCCGCCTATTTTCCTCATACCAACAGATATCACATTTTTTCACAGATATTATGGGTCGGGCGGAGGTGCGACGTCCCACAGCATTCGAAATTCTCTGCTAGGGCAGGATTTCAACCAGGGGACTGATCTCGGCTATCTATAACATTTTGATAATGGGGGACCAGCCGGAAGCACTGAAGCATTCATATATGAAGAGATGGGAGGGATGGGTTGGGCGCCCCCTTTCAGATGCACTCTGGTCAGTTATATGGGCTAGGACATTTAGGTCCTCGATTAGCACCCTTTATAAGGAAAACCAAGTAAAGATCCTCATGACATGGTACCACACACCAGAACTCCTGAATAAATTTAACCGTACATACCCAGATGTATGTTGGAGATGTGGCCTTGGGGGAGCATCCCAATACCATATATTCTGGACATGTCCGCTCATTGGGGGCTTCTGGGAGGAGGTGGAATCCTTGATTGGCAGATTGGTGGGGGGTAGTGTGACCAGAGATCCGGTAGTGTACCTGCTGAATGCCCTTCCATCGTCTCTAAGCAAATCTGAACTAAAGCTTTTACTCCATGTCCTTACTGCGGCCAAATGTCTAATTTCACTGTTTTGGAAAAGAGTAGCCCCGCCCTCAGTCTCAGATTTATATGCCAGAATAAAGGATGTCAGGAATATGGAAAAGTTGACAGCACAGCTCCATAATACAATGGATAAGTTCATAGTGACATGGTCTCTTTGGGATGCCCTGGTGGACACATACCAGATGTAGGATGAGGCATGAGAACGACGGGTTGGATACTCGGGGGTCGGACGGATACCAGGGGATATCTTCCATCTTATACTAGGCGATTGGAGTGTTGGTGATATGTTCGATTAATAAGCATGCTGGTGAAATGGTACATTTATTCATGTAACTGCATATCTGTGTATTTTTCGTTTTGTTTTCAATGTATAATCTGTTTTAAAAATCTTTTTCAAAATAAAAAGTTGAATAAAAAAAAAAAGAAGGAGCGTGCTGAGGAACACTTCCGATGACTGACTGAATCGTCGCCTTCCTCGGCCTTGCGTGTTTTCCTTAGTAAGTGATTAAAGATGGATGTCTTCCTGGCTGTTACTGAGAAAACTGATTCTGAGAAGTGTTCTGCTCCTCTTCACCCCGCAGACGGCTGACAAGTACCATGTGCTGTGAATACTGCGCACATACACCCGTTCATTATGGCGTGCGTGCCCATGGGGTGGGAAAGTCATAAGTGTATACATCCATAGGGAGGGGTTGACTATGACATGAGCAGAGACACGTGGTTTATGATATCAGTTATGCTTTGTTTAATTTATTGTATTACACCATCATGATGCTGTTTGCCGGAGGAAACCGTCAACAAGCACATGGACACACAAAACCAAACCGCTCTGATAAACTATAATTTAGGGGGCACAGTTTGCTATACCTGTCTTAAATAACTGTAGTGTCTGGTAAAAAGACTACACTTCCCAGAATGCAAAGCACAAGCTCAGATACTGAATAATGCTGGTTAGCTTTTTTCCAAGATAGTTGGGGGTACCACCGGTCAGGTACAAGATGACTTTCAATCTTGGGAAAACCCCTGTGAGTGCTCAATTTTGTTCCTGGGAAGATCAGCTGTGACATGCATACTCCACTCTTTCTATGAGAACACATGCATTCTCAGCTCAACCGAGCATGCATGTGCATGAAGAGGTAGGGAGAAAATGCTTAAGGCATTTCCAGTGTTCATCCCACAGCTATCTAATGTGTATGTAGAGGTTAAAAGATGCTCAACTCCAGCATGGTCTACTGAATGAGAAAGTAACGAAGGGAAATGCAGAGTCGTGTTTATAGCACACTGTAAAACATATGGCGCCTCTAACCGGGCGATCTCTGAGCCAAGGAACATTCTCTGGAATTTGGGATATTTACTGCTATTTCGCCATAGAAACAAAAACAATTAAAGGGATTGCTGGAGCTCAGAGATAGACTAAGCAGGCTGCGGAGAGCCGGGGGCCCCGGAGTTTGCTGTTTGTACAGATGTGAGCAGCTGGGGAATATCGTGGAGCAGCTGGAGACTCGGCCTTGTTAACTACTGTTCTGCCAGCTGGGAGCCACTCATTTATACACGGCTAGTTCTCAAAAAAGCAACTCCACCCAACATTATCTCATCACTATTCTAGGAGTGTATCCGTGATGACTGAAATCTCCATCAGGTATTATAAGATCTGTCAATTATATTTCATTAGATAGACCTTTATTTTATGCAAATAAGGTGTTGTAGCCCCACCCTTGTCACGCCTACCAGTGAATGGCAAGCCCCGTCTCTCTGTTGCTTGCACCAATGAATTGTAAGCCCCATCTCTGTTGCTTGTGCCAATGAGTGGCTATCCACGCCTTTGTCACTTGCACCAATGAATGGTAAACCTGTTGCTTACATCAGTAAATGACAATCCCTGCCCTGCAATTTGCACGAATGAATGCTGAGTTCCACACTTGTCACTCACCAGTGAATGGTAAGCCGCATTCTTGTCGCTTTCTCCAGTGAATGGTAAGCCGCATTCTTGTCGCTTTCTAAAGTGAATGGTAAGCCGCATTCTTGTCGCTTTCTCCAGTGAATGGTAAGCCGCATTCTTGTCGCTTTCTCCAGTGAATGGTAAGCCGCATTCTTGTCGCTGTCTCTAGTGAATGTTAAGCCGCATTCTTGTCGCTGTCTCTAGTGAATGGTAAGCCGCATTCTTGTCGCTTTCTCCAGTGAATAGTAAGCCGCATTCTTGTCGCTGTCTCTAGTGAATGGTAAGCCGCATTCTTGTCGCTTTCTCCAGTGAACGGTAAGCCGCATTCTTATTGCTTTCTCCAGTGAATGGTAAGCCGCATTCTTGTCACTTTCTCCAGTGAATGGTAAGCCGCATTCTTGTCACTTTCTCCAGTTAATGGTAAGTCGCATTCTTGCTGCTTTCTCCAGTGAATGGTAAGCCGCATTCTTGTCGCTTTCTCCAGTGAATAGTAAGCTGCATTCTTGTCACTTTCTCCAGTGAATGGTAAGCCGCATTCTTGTCGCTTTCTCCAGTGAATAGTAAGCCGCATTCTTGTCGCTTTCTCCAGTGAATGGTAAGCTGCATTCTTGTCACTTTCTCCAGTGAATGGTAAGCCGCATTCTTGTCGCTTTCTCCAGTGAATGGTAAGCCGCATTCTTGTCGCTTTCTCCAGTGAATGGTAAGCTATTTATTTGGTTATGCCACCACAGTCTGAGATCCAAATGTTTGTTTTTTTCCTTGATGGCGCTTGTGTAAGCGCCGTACTTTTTGTTGGTACTACATTGTGGTCCGTGACGCATTTTGGTCAGTTTTTATTCCATTTCAAGGGAGATGAGAAAAACACAAAACTGCGATTCTGTCATTGCTTCTTAATTTGCAGTTTATTATGCTGGTGACAGGTATAGTTAACAGGTGTTGAGATGTTGGCCTTCATTATTATTGTTTTCTCTGATCCTGGCCGTTACAGAATAATAAAGGCACAGCTTACACAAATAGCAGCGGGACCCTAAGGTACTAGTATTGTATATGTACAGTTAGGTCCAGAAATATTTGGACAGTGACACAAGTTTTGTTATTTTAGCTGTTTACAAAAACATGTTCAGAAATACAATTATATATATAATATGGGCTGAAAGTGCACACTCCCAGCTGCAATATGAGAGTTTTCACATCCAAATCGGAGAAAGGGTTTAGGAATCATAGCTCTGTAATGCATAGCCTCCTCTTTTTCAAGGGACCAAAAGTAATTGGACAAGGGACTCTAAGGGCTGCAATTAACTCTGAAGGCGTCTCCCTCGTTAACCTGTAATCAATGAAGTAGTTAAAAGGTCTGGGGTTGATTACAGGTGTGTGGTTTTGCATTTGGAAGCTGTTGCTGTGACCAGACAACATGCGGTCTAAGGAACTCTCAATTGAGGTGAAGCAGAACATCCTGAGGCTGAAAAAAAAGAAAAAATCCATCAGAGAGATAGCAGACATGCTTGGAGTAGCAAAATCAACAGTCGGGTACATTCTGAGAAAAAAGGAATTGACTGGTGAGCTTGGGAACTCAAAAAGGCCTGGGCGTCCACGGATGACAACAGTGGTGGATGATCGCCGCATACTTTCTTTGGTGAAGAAGAACCCGTTCACAACATCAACTGAAGTCCAGAACACTCTCAGTGAAGTAGGTGTATCTGTCTCTAAGTCAACAGTAAAGAGAAGACTCCATGAAAGTAAATACAAAGGGTTCACATCTAGATGCAAACCATTCATCAATTCCAAAAATAGACAGGCCAGAGTTAAATTTGCTGAAAAACACCTCATGAAGCCAGCTCAGTTCTGGAAAAGTATTCTATGGACAGATGAGACAAAGATCAACCTGTACCAGAATGATGGGAAGAAAAAAGTTTGGAGAAGAAAGGGAACGGCACATGATCCAAGGCACACCACATCCTCTGTAAAACATGGTGAGGCAACGTGATGGCATGGGCATGCATGGCTTTCAATGGCACTGGGTCACTTGTGTTTATTGATGACATAACAGCAGACAAGAGTAGCCGGATGAATTCTGAAGTGTACTGGGATATACTTTCAGCCCAGATTCAGCCAAATGCCGCAAAGTTGATCGGACGGCGCTTCATAGTACAGATGGACAATGACCCCAAGCATACAGCCAAAGCTACCCAGGAGTTCATGAGTGCAAAAAAGTGGAAGATTCTGCAATGGCCAAGTCAATCACCAGATCTTAACCCAATTGAGCATGCATTTCACTTGCTCAAATCCAGACTTAAGACGGAAAGACCCACAAACAAGCAAGACCTGAAGGCTGCGGCTGTAAAGGCCTGGCAAAGCATTAAGAAGGAGGAAACCCAGCGTTTGGTGATGTCCATGGGTTCCAGACTTAAGGCAGTGATTGCCTCCAAAGGATTCGCAACAAAATATTGAAAATAAAAATATTTTGTTTGGGTTTGGTTTATTTGTCCAATTACTTTTGACCTCCTAAAATGTGGAGTGTTTGTAAAGAAATGTGTACAATTCCTACAATTTATATCAGATATTTTTGTTCAAACCTTCAAATTAAACGTTACAATCTGCACTTGAATTCTGTTGTAGAGGTTTCATTTCAAATCCAATGTGGTGGCATGCAGAGCCCAACTCGCGAAAATTGTGTCACTGTCCAAATATTTCTGGACCTAACTGTAGTATATTATAGATCAGAAAATGGTTTCAAGCACGCCAATGAATAACTTGCACATTGTTGTTTTTTTAAGCTTTTGTATTGACAGTCTGCAAACGTGTTAACAGCCTGCGGACCACTGGACAACCACCAGCAAAGATGTTTTTTCTTCATTTTTAATGCTGGACTAGGACTGCATGTGGTTGAAATGAATCCTTGTAACACAGTAGTACATACACCATGTTCCAAATTACTATGCAAATTGGATTTAAGTGTCATAACGATTAATTTTTTTTTCTTTTTTCAATGAAACTCATTGATGGTATTGTGCCTCAGGGTTTTTTGGATCACTGAAATCAATCTCAGATACCTGTGATAATTAGTTTGCCAGGTGAGTCCAATAAAAGGAAAACTGGATGCTCCACAATATTAAGCAGGCCACAGATTTCAAGTAACATGGGAAAGAAAAAGGATCTCTCTGCTGCCGAAAAGCATCAAATAGTGCAATGCCTTGAACAAGGGATGAGAACATTAGATATTTCATGAAAACTTAAGTGTGATCATCGTACTGTGAAGAGATTTGTGGCTGATTCAGAGCATATACGTGTTTGTGCTGATAAAGGCAGAATGAGGAAGGTTTCTGCCAGGCAAGTTCATCGGATTAAGAGAACAGCTGCTAAAAAGCCATTGCAAACCAGCAAACAGCTATTTGACGCTGCTGGTGCCTCTGGAGTCCCTCAAACCTCAAGGTGTAGGATCCTTCAAAGGCTTGCTGTGGTGCATAAACTTACTATTCGGCCACCCCTAACCAGTGCTCACAAGCAGAAACGGTTGCAGTGGGCCCAGACATACCTGAAGACTAATTTTCAAACAGTCTTGTTTACTGATGAGTGTCGAGCAACCCTGGATGGTCCAGGTGGATGGAGTAGTGGATGGTTGGTGGATGGCCACCATGTCCCAACAAGGCTGCGACGTCAGCAAGGAGGTGGAGGAGTCATGTTTTGGGCCGGAATCATGGAGAAACATCTGGTAGGCCCCTTTAGGGTTCCTGAAGGTGTGAAAATGACCTCTGCAAAGTATATAGAGTTTCTGACTGACAACTTTCTTCCATGGTACAAAAAGCAGAAACGTGTCTTCGGGAGCAAAATCATCTTCATGCATGACAATGCACCATCTCATGCTGCAAATCATACCTCTGTCTCATTGGCTGCTATGGGCATAAAAGGAGATAAACTCATGGAGTGGCCACCATCTTCCCCTGACCTCAAGCCAATAGAGAACCTTTGGAGTATCATCAAGCAAAAGATTTATGAGGGTGGGAGGCAGTTCACATCCAAACATCAGCTCTGGGAGGCTATTCTGACATCACGCAAAGAAATTCAAGCAGAAACTCTGCAAAAACTCACAAGTTCAATGGATGCAAGAATTGTGAAGGTGATAGCAAAGAAGGGTTCCTATGTTAACATGTAGCTTGGTCTGTTAGTATGTTTTGGATTTAAATAGCTTTTTATTTCAGTGAATGTGACCTCCTAATGCTGCAAATTCCCCAAATGAGCATTTTCAGTTCTTTAAAACATATAAAATGTTTAGAAACTCTACTGTGCCTAATAATTTGGAACAGGAAGATTATACTGTTATCATTGGGAGGTTTCGTCAATAAAATTCGATGTATACTCTAACGCGTGATGACTTTTATTAGACCGACTGTCATTTGCACCCACCATTTAGGAAAATCAGAGAAAAATATCAGTTTCATAATAATTTGGAACATGGTGTACATGTAGTAATGTTAGATAACAGCCATCCTCTCCGTACATTCCACCTCAGTATTACAGATTGTAAGCTTGCAAGCAGGACCTCATCCCTCTTGGTATCTGTTGAATTGTGTTACTCTGTACTGCCTGATATTGTTTATATATGTCCCCTCGAATTATAAAGTGCTGCGGAATACGATGGCGCTATATAAATAAAAATGTATTATTATTATACCCCACAAATCAGGACTGGGTCACTATTCTAACTGCATAAAAAATCAGATGACGTACTCACATATCAGAATCACTGCCTGTTCAACCGATCACAGGTGAAACCATTTATTGCCGATCTTCTGGCTCCCCCTGTGGAACTAATAGTGTAAAAATTACTTACAAAAATGGTTTACTCCACTATATTTTATGTGGGTTATAGCAACAACAAGTGGATGATGTGAAAACTGAAATCCTGAAGAGAACAAGGTAAGCAGTTTAACACATAACCAAATTTACATTTTAAAGGGAACCTGTCATCAGAAATTTCGCCCAAAAGCTAAAAGATTCCCCCTCTGCAGCTCCTGGGCTGCATTCTAGGAAGGTCCCTGTTATTATTGTGCCCCATGTGAGACCAAAATAAAGCCTTTATAAAGTGGTACCTTTTTGTATGCAGCTTCTGTAAATGTGACACGGGGGCGGGCTCTTTGCCGTCCGTTATTCTGCCTCCTGGTCCTGTATGCCGCCCCCATCGCTCCTTTCCATAGCTGATGCACCGCCCACTGCTCCAGCCATCCCCGCGCATGCCCAGTGCCAGTCTCACAGGACTGAGCAGTGTGACCGCTGGTGACGTGTGCGCAGGCAAGTGATTATCGGCGGGACTGTGACTGTTATCAGCAAGTACCCGCCCATAATCTCGTGAGCGCGCAAACCTCTCCAGCGGTCACACTGTGCTCAGTGTAGATGCTAGACTGTATGGGCTGCTTCCAGGGATGACGTCCCTTTGTCACGTGATAGGGGCGTGTTCAAAATACTATCACGTGACAAAGGGACGTCATCCCTGGAAGCAGCCCATACAGTCTAGCATCTACACTGAGCACAGTGTGACCGCTGGAGAGGTTTGCGCGCTCACGAGATTATGGGCGGGTACTTGCTGATAACAGTCACAGTCCCGCCCATAATCACTTGTCTGCGCACACGTCACCAGCGGTCACACTGCTCAGTCCCGTGAGACTGGCACTGGGCATGCGCGGGGATGGCTGGAGCAGTGGGCGGTGCATCAGATATGGAAAGGAGCGATGGGGGCGGCATACAGGACCAGGAGGCAGAATAACGGACGGCAGAGAGCCCGCCCCCGTGTCACATTTACAGAAGCTGCATACAAAAAGGTAGCACTTTATAAAGGCTTTATTTTGGTCTCACATGGGGCACAATAATAACAGGGACCTTCCTAGAATGCAGCCCAGGAGCTGCAGAGGGGGAATCTTTTAGGTTTTGGGCGAAATTTCTGATGACAGGTTACCTTTAACTCCTTAAACAGGTATTGTCATGATATGAAATGGATACAGTTAGTCAGATATGACAGTAAGCAAGTTTGCAATTGACTTGCTTTTTTTCTATCTGCTGTTGTTCTCCTACTAGAGCTTTTCTCTTGCATGGTGTACAGCTATTTTACCTAAGAGCTTGGTCACCAGATACAACATTTTGATCAGTTTTTATTGAATTTATAAGCAAAATAGACTCCTATGCCTTTTAAACTCCAAAGTAACAAGGCTTGTTTTAAGAGTACTTGGGAAATCAATACAGCACAGCCATACCCAGGACTTCTACTTTATTAGCACACTAGCTGTAGTACTCGGCCTTGCCTGGTATATTAACAGTCTGTCTGTCTTTCTCTGTATCATTCTCTGTGCATCTGTCTCTCTGTGGGTCTGTTTCTACCAATATATTACCTCACACATATGCTTCTTATACCAAGAAAGTCCTTTGTTGCCTACAGAAACCAATCAACGCTCCTATTAATGACCTATAGCTCCCAGCTACATTGACTTTAAAGGGCTGTGTACGTCAGTAAGATCCTCTCCGAGTCTCCTCGTGAACGGTGGTGTCCTGCTCCGCTCCTCCCATCAATTTCCTGCTCCAGGGCCAGATGAGAAAGAGGTGACGTTGGGTCATCTGGCCAGTGCTTGCGCAGAACGGTGGAGGCAGAGGGGAAAGCGCAGGCACGAGATTATGGGCGGGCACTTACTGATGACAATTACAGCGCCGCCCATAATCTCAGGCCTGTGCAACACGTCACCAGCGGTCACACTGTGCACAGTGCCGCGAGAGTGGCACGGCTCATGCGCGGGACCTTGGGCACACTGGGCGGCATCCTGAGGTATGAAATGGAGCGTTGGAGGACGGCGTAAAGAGGCAGGAGGGACAGTAACGGACAACAGACAGCCCGCCCCCATGGACAATTTAGAAGATTTGCATACCAAAAGGTACAACTTTATAAAGTATTTAATTTGGTCTAAAAGGGGGCACAAAAACAATAGGAACCTTGCTCGAATGCAGCCCAGGAGCTGCAGAAGGGGAAACTTTTAGGTTTAGAGCAAATTTTCTGCTGACAGGTTCCCTTTAATGTAACCAGGTTTTTTGGTGAATACCTGTAAAACGCGGGTTGAAATTTTCCCCTCAAAACATAGTCTATGACATTCCCTGATTCCAATGAGGCGTCTGTGCAAAATGTTGTGATTGTAAATGCGACGGTGCGGATTAATTTAGCGGACATACACACACACACTCAGCTTTATATAATAGATGTAACCACTTTAAATAGGCTCACAAAGGAAAAGTTCCCTTTTAACAATGAGCCAATAGGAACAGTAGCAATATGAATAGAAATGTGAAACTTCCCGGCCCATCAGTGTTAGGGTATGTGCGCACGTTGCTTTTTACCTGCTTTTTTGCTGCTTTTTCTTCTGCGCTGTTTAATGCCAAAATGGATGTGTTCTTCTATTCAAGCAAAGTCTATGGGAATTTGGGTTTCTTGTTCACACTATGTTGTTCAAAATGCTGCCTTTTTGTGGCAGAACTTTGGTCAAAAACTCAGCTTTTCAAAGAAGCAACATGTCAATTGTTTTTGCCATTTGGGTTTTGCACTGCAAAGCTGAGTTTTTGACCAAAGTTCTGCCACAAAAAGGCAGCATTTTGAACAACATAGTGTGAACAAGAAACCCAAATTCCCATAGACTTTGCTTGAATAGAAGAACACATCCATTTTGGCATTAAACAGCGCAGAAGAAAAAGCAGGTAAAAAGCAGGTAAAAAGCAACGTGCGCACATACCCTTACTTGATCAACATATAAGACAAGATGGATACCACAGACTCTAAATGGATTCTGTTTTCTCACAAATTCATTTTAGGATGGAGCTAGTTTACCGTTTTAATTCTATTTTCTGTTATTAATTTTATATTTCGATATAGCCGACTTTACGGACGCAGTAATACAAGTATATCTTTTTTTTACTGCTATATTGCAACTTTGATAACTGTATTTTTTAATCCCCGTTCCTGCAATTGTCTGATTTCTTAATACCACAGTACAGAATATTGTGGTACTGAAAATCACGATCTCCATTGGAGCTCACAACAGAGTTTAAATGGTTAAGGACCGCAGCTGAAACTCAG